>NC_060239.1:32147398-32450434 GCF_021155785.1 Neodiprion fabricii | reverse complement strand
TCAAATGCTGTAAAAACAAGTTGTTTACGAGTTCGTCTTTAACCTCATTGTCAGATAATTTGAAAATCGTTGCAATTATAACTACAATTTCAATTCTCTCATCTCACAACAATTTCTCTGCGGTAGTTTTCCGTTGATTTGTGCAACTTTTCACGCTAAAAATAATTGCAAGACAATTATCTATCGTCGGTTTATTCGAAACAAGTACCTAGGGTAATATTATATAGGTACATACCTAAATACATAAATATGCATGCCGGTACACACGGATGTCCCGACATAATTTTCCATCGATTATTATTCACGGAAGGTAGACCACACATAGCGCGCTTACGTAGATGGTAATCACCTCGCAAATTCCCAGAGATTCTGAATTGAAGGTACGAGTGACGAAAAGAGAGAAAAGAAAACGTACTTGAAAAAAAGAGGATAAATAAACGCTAAAAAAAGTCAATATAATAATGATGAAATAAATATAAGAAAAACTTGTGCATGTGTATAATAAACGCGTCCACGTGATCGTTTCGAAGGTTTGACACGCGGTCAAACCGTCTAGCTACGTCATCCGTCTACGTATCACGCATAAAATCAACGCTGTCCGCCTCAGAAATTGAATACTTAATTAATATTAATACGGGCGCGAAATCGGCCTGAAATTAAATTATCCGACCGAAGAAAGAAAAAATCCCTTGAATCGGATTTTAATCCATTTTTCATCGACGCAAATTTTCGCCATTCGAGACGGAAATTTGCCGCATTGTACGTACGCGCATTTGTATCGTCGGTAAGATGTAAACGCGTTTATTAATCATGTTTACTTTCTCGCGAAGTACCTACAGGTCGTGACGTATTAATTATCCACGCGTCTCTCTGAATTATGTAGACGCATTTGTAACACGACGTTACGCACAGCCAGCACGTGACCGTCAACCTATTTGCGATTATTTTAGTTGACGGTATAATTATTGCGTTGACGGCGTCGAGTTTAACGCTGAATGACGTACCGTATATTAGCCAGAGGGCGAACCGTGTACCTGAGTTGGAGGAAAATAATATTTAATTAACGGATCACAGCCCTCGCGAATTTCGTTACAAAATATCGACAAGCGAACTTTTGATCGGGCAATAAACAACCAGCGTGTAATTTTGGCGGTTCGAATTTCTGATCTTGTATAATATCGTGAATTTCAAGTCCAAAACACAAACGATCAACTTCCAAGACCGTAAGCGCTGGATCGCGTGCCGACAGATGAGTGCTGAATTTAGCTATGAAATCCGTTAACCTTGCAAGTCCCCTTATAACAAGAATTACTTTACTCGTCCGCAATTATTCTTAATCAAACGCATTAACGTGTCCGGACTTCCTTTTATGATGCGCGGTAAAAAAAAATATGCCTGCGAACTGACGGCGAATTTTTTTTCAAAAGTTTTTCTACTAGTTTATTTTTGCTAGTGAATCCTTTGCGTAGAAGAAACAGCCTGTACTTAACGTTTAATACAGTCCTCGTCGTAGATCGGATTTCAAAGTATCGATCGCATCTTAATTGAGGTCGAAATTTGGATTCCGAAGCGAGTTCATGGAATTTGATCGAATCTACGCCTGACGACGAGTGTACAAAAGTATCGAGGAATCAGGAAACGAATTTTGAAACAAGGCGACGCGGTGTCGTTCAACCTAAATATTTCGCAACGCTTCTGACTGTTCTGACGACGAGCTCAAAGTCCAGGAGAATTGTTTTGAACAAGACCAGGATCAAGCCCTGCCTGTAATAATTAAGAACGATGTCCAAATTTCGTGCTTAATTATATACACTTATATACCTCTGGCAAATCTGTTTATTTTATTATTGTTAAACTGTTTTGCCATCAATTTCAAGCAATTACATACTTGCGTAAGTGGATTCCCCACATGGGATTATATAAAAGTAGTTATCGAACGACGAAAAGCGAACAAAGCAATCGATCTTCGCAGATTTAAAATTCTTAATTCCCTCGCAAAATTTAATTCGCGAATATTTTGAAGCGTTGCGAGTTATGATTGTGGGAAACAAAATCTATCAAAAAACCTACCGTACCATTACGTAACATATAAATAAGCGCGTATAACAACAATGTTTATCTCGTTCGCAGGGCAGCGATAATAATCTCTCCAACGAAACAATTAAATATATATATATATATATGTATATAATATTCGTCCGATAGTGGAATCAGAGCAGTTCATTATTCGACAATACATCCGGTCAATCAATCATTCATACAGAAACAGTTTCATCGCGTATTTTGTACACACACTTTGCGAGTCGTTGACCCAGCGTTGACTTTGAGAAGGAATTCGTCCTACATCAATTGAGTAAAATCTTTAAAAACTCGCGCACTGCGCACAGCGAGGATAAATTTGTTAATCATTTCTCATGGTTGATAAGCAGTCATTACGCGCTTTTGCGCATCAGGCAAGAAACGCACGCATCTCGAAACTCCGGACGCAAGTGGTCAACGTCCTTTCGCTTCGGACGGAGTTGTCTGTCCATTTCCGTTGTAAGTAACCATCTGCAACGCAGGCGCAAAATTATCCGCAAAGTGGAAATTAGATGCGGAGGAAAATTGTTTTTGTTTTCTCGTATTATGTTTTGTTGGACGAAGGAGCGAAAAGTTTCCACGATTTTGTTGACTGGTTTATGAGATCGTAATTTTCTTGAATTATTCTCGGACGTTTTTTAAAATATACTCGCGATTTTATCTAGCGTGATGAATGAGTTCACCCGTCAACATTCGCGCATAACAAACGTGAATAATTTAAGATCGCTGTGTACATAAGAATCATCTTTACACAAATGCCATGCAATGAACTTTGGGTTAATGCGAGAGGATCGAATATGTTTTTTTATCCATGATTTAACTATATTCGAGACTGGAGATTTTTAAATCCGGTCGAGAAGAAAGGAGATCGCCTTTTCGATAGCTTATCAATCGATGTTGTATCCTCCTCAAATTTCACACCAATCAGCCAGATCTATTCGAAATCGATTCTGAAATCTGATCAATGTTTTAATTATGAAATATAGTGCGATATGCGCGCACAGATGGAAAGAGGTTTATAACCATTCAGAATTGCCGTTTCGATAAACGTCATATCGATAAATATTTCTCACTGAATCATTCACAAGTTTTAAAATGAGTTTACGGTGCGCCAATTCATAGATTCCTTATCGCGCGTCTTTTGCGGTCGAATGTCAAAAAGCTTGACACTCCATCAGACAACTAAGCCCAGATAAATCATCGAAATTATCGCGGTGATAAAGACTTATAATTCATTGTTCTCCGGAGCAAACGTTGTGCGGATAAAAACTTGGCTCTTGAATTCTTTACCCGAAGAAAGAAGCAGCGGTTAAACTGCACGCAAAATTGTTTCAGTCGTCACAGGCTAGTTGAGCCGGATCTTGGCGGCGAAGATATGAATAAATCAGATAGCTGTAAGAATATTTTGGGCACCCCTAATTCTGAATATTCATTACCAGAGACGGGCTCGCGAGGATTTATCGAAAGATTAAACTGAAATTATCACATTCCATCGGATTAAAGCATTTAGACATATCCTGGTTACAGACGCCTCTGTGTATAATAAGCCTGCGAAAAGTAGAAAACGATCATGCGTCAAAATTTTAACAGCTAAGAAAGAAAGAAGAAAAAAGAATTAATTACAAACTACTGGTAGTAAATATTTATAACCCACGCTGTAGATTGCGATGAAAAATTTATTTGATATTGTACCCATGACAGATATGCGTGTTCAACACGATATACGATCTGATGCTGGAAAATCATTTAGTATAACGACTCGTATAATAAATTCGCAGCGTTGTACCTAAAGCGGGAGAAAAAATTGTGAAACTTGAGTAAACTGTTCATCATACGTGAAAGAGTTGTTTAATATTATCTGCTGATATAAGCTTGCGGGATATTACTGTATAACTGATTATATTTATCTCCGTGATATTTTCCTCCTATGCGGAATGAAAGCTTGGGAAAGACCGCAAAGAGCCGGTTTTAAAAGTTTCTGCCTACACATATAATGTACAACGTGGGATAAAAGTCACGCGGTTTCTTTATATTTCCAGCGAGCTAAAGAAATGGAGAATTTGAAAACTTCGTCAAAATTGGATGTTTCGTCAAAGTTTGATTTCTTTACTTCAAGTTTCGCCGCAAAAAAATTCGAAATTTGGCGCTTTCGGAACATTTCAAATACCTAATATGTAAAAATTGCGCGCGTGTTGATTGGAATAAGTGCAATACACGAAACTAAGTAAGTAATGTCGTGCTCGTTATCCAGCGATTAACTCGTTAGCCGGGTTTGCTAAATTTTTATTACCCATAATAACTACGTTCACTTATCGTCCAACTATAACCCGCTTGTGATAACTAAACTCTTTCTCGATACGGCGTTAATTTCAACAACGTCGACTTACCGCAATGCTCGCAGGTTCGAATCCGTTTCTCAACACCGTTTAGCGCGAAAATTATCCACCACATAGCCAAGTATTTTCGCACAATTTATGTAATCATTCAATTTGCGAATATCGTATCGTACAGTGCATTTATATTTAAAATTAAGTCACGCGTATCGTATCGGTCGCAAAAATTCCGCCTTATTGTGTAACGTGGAAATGTTGCTCTTTGTCCCGCCGTCATTAGCAGAAGCTGGTAGCGGGTAATTAGCGCGATGAGTTCTTCCAACGGCGGCACGTTGCGTCGCTCCTCCGCGCGAGATGCAACAGCTACGATCTCTATTTCTGGTTTCACAGAGTTTATTTTTGTGCATTCAACCACGTGCCAATGCTGCACGAGGCCTTCTCTGCTCTCTCAGTCCCATCTTAATTTATACGCACATAACACCGCGCTTCGCATCTGGTTGGCTTTAACAATTAAGCCGCGTTGACACCGAACAACATCTCGAACTCGATAATTCCCCCTCCCAGATTTCTTGTCTCGTTAATTTGCGTGAACACAAAGAACAAAATTTTTGCACAACGTGTATCGTAGAACAATAGTTGAAGAATCGCACTATTTTTACAATCCGAAAAACGGGACAATAATGTCATTATTCGTGTATAGACGGTGTAACTTGTGATTGAATTTTCTTTACTGGAATTCGTTACACCGCGGTTTTTTTTTTTTTTGATTTCTTTCTTCTCTGTAGTCTAGGAGAAACTTTCTTCGTTAATTAAACTCACTATTTACATTATTTCTATGTTTAGCTCGATTTTTGTTCCGGACTGTATGCTAATTGATACTTCCTTGTAAACATTGTGATTTCCAAATTTAGTCGCGCTCAGTATATACATATATATAATGCACTTTACAAAGCGCAGCCGTATCGTTTATCGGAACTTCCATATAACATAATCAGAGACAAATTAAGACGCGAGTGCATATCTGCATCGGTATTTAACTCGGAACGTTAAATGGCTAGACATTGTTTGATCAGTAATTACACCGTCTTTTCGACCGGTACGCGCGATGTTTCGATATTTCCTTACTCGGAATCGCTCGTTGCGTGCGTGGCCTCTGCATCTTCAGGCCTAAACGATTCACACCCCAAATGCATAAATTTTGAGCGCGACGGAGTTAGGATTATTATCATCATGGTGCAATTCTTGCCCAACGTGGGTCCAACTTTGCTTTCAGTGTTTTTTGTCGTGTTTGGAAATGATTGCGAAACATTCCGTTACAAGTTTTCGTGTACTTTTTCGTGACATTCTTGACGCGGTTATCGATATACCGATTATTCTTACATTTGTTTGGGGGGGAGGGCTTTGTATCATGCGACTTATTCTACAAAGATATCGTAACGCATCCCGACGTTTTTGTACTCGCCGTTAATATAAAATAACAAATGCGCAACTTCGTTGTTCTTATTAAACTAGACCGATCGGTGAAAACTGTCGGTTATACCTTCAAAGATGAGGTTTTCAAGCACTTACTGTAAATTGATTGAGTCACACAGGAAGCAATAGGATATCGTTATCTATTATTTTCTGACGGTTACCAAGAAATTTTTGTAAATTTCTCCCATCAATTACCGTTTTCTACAAGATAAGCAATCGACTATCGCAATGCTGCCGGAGGCGTTATTACTTCATTGATACCAATCTATCGAAGTCGGTTTCGTACACTCTCAACAAACAATTATAATTCTATAACGCCGTGTGAATTGAAAATACGATTGTTTTATTCCGGGAATCGAAGCCTATACATATAATACGTAAGCGAATTATTATTGACAATGAGAAATTTGGTAGTGCAGTCAGGCCAGATAAGAAATATCGTTCCACGTGATTGTTGCGTGTTTACAAAATATCGCGTAGAATGAATGTAACCGCGTGATTCATTCATGCCTTCGAGCACGTGTATTTGTACAATAAATGCCAAAACCGGATATTTCTGCGTTCGGCAAAATTGAGTGTTTATAAAAAGCAAGTCGTTACTTGTTTATTTATTTATTTTCTTTCTTTTTTTTTTCTCACTCTCTACCGCAAATTGACTAGAATCACGTCAACTCGTGCTGATAACAGAGATTTCATTCCCTCCAAGTACGGGGTCAAAGAACCGTCGAGTCGAGAGAATCTCGTCCCCGAAATCAAGCCTCGCTCTTCTTCCAAAGGTCGTTTCCACGTCGCAAGGGACGGCGTTCCGAATTTGCGGATTATTTCGGATTCCCGGGGCGCATAATCAACGTGGCACGTGTGCATCTTCCAGAAACTTTGGGGGCAGGAACGCGGAGGTGGAAAATATGGAACGTTGCCTCCGAGCGGAATTTTCCCGGCAATACGTCAGGCTATCGATTATGGCGAGACCCTCGACCTTGTGACCCGAGTGCAGCAAAGGCCTTCGGATCGCTCATCGTTGCATGGTGCAATTACTCTCGTCTCCACGCAGTGCGCGAATTTATTTTTCAGCCGCTCGTTTATTTGTACAATTCAGTTATTTTTATGTTACCCCGATGTTATAACGATCGTACGATTTCCTCCGACAGCAGCTGCTGTTTTTTGCACGCGATTACAAAACTCGGCGTGACCTTGAACTTCTCAGCTCGACGGACGAATGGCTTCGAACGATATCAACGGCTAACGCGATTGCCTCGGATTTTCTAGACACGAATAGTATAGGTGTGCAGGTATATGTAAGAAGAAGGTCGATACGATATTTTACAAATTGATGTTATACGTGACGTATATTTTATACACTCTTCGGATACTTGTACCTATACTACATCCGGTATACGGAAGGTCGTAGGAAAATTTTTCAGCTAATAACCATAATTGCGTGCTTCTGATTGTAACGTTAATATAGACGGTTGGTGCACGGCAATTGGAGAACGATGACAAAGCCCTCGAACCTTCGGTACCAGGCAGGCCGAATGACAACCTGTCAAAGTCAAAATTCATGCTTCGATTCGTACCAGTCTCTGAAGACCGATATATACTGGAATATCGTACGCTTCGTTATCCATTTCTGTTCATAAATAGATTTCGTCAACTTTCTATGTTGAAACGTGGACAAATGTGAAGACGCTTTATTCTCCGATGTTACGTTTGTAATTCGTTACGGTGATTGTTCGCTCATCGCTCCAGGTTTTATTCGTCAGTATACTTTAACGATTTAGGATTTTTCAATTAGCGTATTTTCAGCAATACCTGCAGACTGAAATATTATACTCGCAGATAAACTTTGATTTCACAATAGGTCTGGTGAATATAAATTTATACAAGATATCGCCAATTCAACCGTCTCGAACGAATTTTTAGTATATCATGTTCTTCACAAACTTCGGACTGAAATAAAATGATAAAAAATATCATCCGTCTGATACAGAGTATAATATTGCACGGCTGAGATCGTAAATCCCAAATCACGTGCACAGCAACGATACGTCAGATAACGTGACATTATCTGACACGTGAAGAATCGACATCTGCTCAATTCGTTATAATCCGCAAGTATAATCTGCATGTATTACAAATATGCTCGACGTACGATAATTTCTTGCCTCGTTGATCAGAGCTATTTTACCCGCCCTCCGTTTTTGCTTGCAGCTCTAATTATTCAATTACGCGTTTTCTTTACACGGATTGTTATAATTCAAGCGAAGCATGATTGGTTTGTTTCTTTTTTTCCTCTCCACTCTTTTTGCACCGTTCTTGACGGATTCACGGGTTTTCATTTGTAACACGACCGGGCGTATCACAGCGTGGTGTCAATTGACGCGAGAGTCTTTACGGCTCATGGCTTTTGCCATGATCCGAGATTAATCGCACGCCGATTAACAATCGGCTCACCGACAACGAGTCGAGACTATTTTTTGCAGCCTCGTAGACTTCGCTTTGCTCACGGAGTACCTACCCAGCTTCACGCCTAATCGCTATTTATCCGTAAACGTTTCATGGTCACCAGCTCGTATCGAATTATAAGAGACACGTTCGAGCATGGTTTCCCGCTTTGTTTCTTCTCCGAGACGTTGTCACAGGTCGCGGTTCTTGTTCCAATATTTTTTCACGCATACTTTTCCTTCCAAACTAATTACTATCACCCAAAGTCTTACAACTCGACGGTAATTCACCAAGCTAAAACGATGTTCCTTTTACGAGCTACTTCGGGAAGAAAGAAAACAATTATAAACATACGGAAATCGGGCCGAGGAATGCAGAGTTGGCGTATTTGTGAAACGGTGTTATTTTCAGTGCCATTAAAAATGTGATATTAGTGTCCTAGTGGCTCGTGCCTACAGCCTGCAGCATTTGCAAACGAATAATACAACTTGTGTACCAAAACTGATAATCTCTATGAGTTTGAAAATATTTTCGGACTAGCTTGAGGACAACCATATTTTCTGCATCATTGTTTATATGACTCTTTGTCCCCCATCAAAACAATGGTGTTCCAGAGAGTTCGACAGTTGCACTGTATCCGGATATCGAAGGGTCAATCTAACCGCAAAATTCGGCTTCGGAAGCACCGAGCAATTACCTACATAAATCTGATCTTGAAATCATTCATGGATGCAGCGATCTTATTCCAGGCCCAAGGTCCAATCTGAGAAACAATCATGATTCATTGCGGCCATTCTATCGGCGCTCCGGCGTCTGTCGCCAATTGAAGCTTGTCTCCGGCTGTGTGACCGTAAACGCCGCGTGTCTTGCGTTCAAGACTTCAAGTAGTCAAACCTGCGACAAGTCAAATTCCCGAAAGGTCCAAATCGTTCTCTCGAACCAGGAAGATTTTTCTTAACCCTTTCAGTTACAGTGGGATGCTCAACGTTCCACCTCTAAGATTTTCATGTGCTAGCCTTATCACAGTTTATTTACAACTTAAAAGGGTCTTTGTTACTTTGTATAACCCCAAAAACCCCCGAGTAACAAGTTACGGCCAGAATCGTCGAGTTTCGATAGTTTTTTAGATTTTACGTCCGCCATATCGGATCCGCCATCTTGAATTTAGAAATTATCAATTTCCGATTTCAGAGTTTTGAACAACGACCCCAAAAACCATCGGGTAACAAATTTTAGGCAAAAATATTAAGTTGAAAAATGTATGATCGAAAGGGTTAAGACACCAAGAAGAACGACCCCGGAGGTTATAGAAAAATTGAGACATTCAGAGCTCGTTCGCATCAAACAGACCATCGGACATTCCGTGGTAACGGTCGATCGGAGTTCCGATGCTTCGGAATTTCGCCTCGCTGCGCCCCTTTGCAGAATCACGAGAGCAACGTCGTAGGTAAGAAACGATTATTACGCGGTGCACGCACCGTCCTGCAGAGGATGACACCGAATAACCTTGCGGCAGTGGTTGCAAAAACGGTGTACCTACGTCGCGGTCCGCATTCTCTTGAGGCTGCACAACCTTCAAAGGTCGTCAACGCCCTGCTGCGCAGAAAGACGGCACCGCTGCAATATGTAGTTCGGTTAAGCTCTGGAGGAATCGCTGAAGCTATTTTATTGCAGTGGCTGCGCAACGCCGAGAGGCAGCAAACAGGCCAAACCAGAGAACCAGAGAACACCGCGATGCCTTGCAGCTTAAAGCTTAGTAACGTGAGACGTAGTTCTCTTTTGATATCGTTCGTTAAAACTGGGAGGAGAAAAAAAATTATAGAGACTTTGAAGCGAAAGCATGGAAAATATTAAAGCGCCTTAGCTCTTGATTACACCCCGCCGCAGTACTTTTTGACACAAAATTGCGACGTAGTTCAAGTTTTTCGTGCGACGGTAAATTAATCGGCACGAAAACTTCAGTCTCTGATGTTTGGGTTTCTTCTCGTGCAGTCGGACCTGCATTTTTATGACATATCGCTATGCCGTGGTCGACCTTGCTACAAAAGAACTAGGCATGTCTCTCTGTAACGGTTTGCTGGGTGATTAATATACTTTGGAAATCATTCGGAGGGGAGAGAAAAAACGCGTCTTTCATCGTCCGCATTGCGTAAAAATGACTGCTGTATGACGCGAGAAACGGCGGGGAGTATCCAATATTACGCAATGGATAAAACTAGGATTGTACCTGCCGACCGCAGGCGAACAAATAAGTGGTTTTTTTGCTGTTGAAATTGATTTTGTGGCGCAGTAAGTAACGTACGTCTGCTTCGTATATCATTCTGGGAAAAGAGCTATGAACTCGAGGTTCTCGTCCGAGACTCTCGACTTGTATAGAAAAACGTTTGCTTATATTTAATGACTACATTACGTATATGTATATACTTTATGGAATATTTCGGAACCTAGTCGAGTCGTGTCGAACTTGGTGCTATCTTGAGAGAGGAAAGGAAACTAACGATGAGCAAAGAGATTCTTGAGCCAATCAAGTTTCATTCAATTTTCGTAAGAAAAAAAAAACCCGTGTATTAGGAATACCGCTTTGACGAAAGAAACGGAGTGTCGCGTAGATTCAAGTTGTGCCGATGCGTTGTGTCGATGACGTTATTATTTGAACGCGAATGAAGTGTATTTTCAAAACAGATTCATTTTGCATGGTACGCCACTTAGCGTGGAATGTCCAGAAAACCTGGTTATACAACCGTCGTAAGACTAAATCGCGTCAAAAACAATCTTTGGACTGGTCAACTCCAGTTTCTGTTTTTGTTCAATCCAGTTCTTTGATCGTTACGGAGTTATGTACGTAAACATACATGTATAAAAGAAAAGAAAACAAATTAGAAAAACGCCAAATCGGTTAGATAGGATATTTCCTTTTGGGGCCGGTATAACGAGCTGTAAGATAAATATGCGTGGATAATCGTTCCAGGTTAGAGGAACGGTGTATAAGAAACAAGTTAGAAAAAAAATGAGGCTTGACAAATTAATCGTTTAGTGAAAAGGATCCTTTTCACGAGTAAGATCCTGTCTTGTTCCTTTGTTCGGTTGGATATATTTCGGACCTTGAAACTAGATCTGAGAACACCAGATTCTCAAAAACTCTATCCCGCAGTCCATTGTCCGACGGGTATAATTTTAAATCCGCAGAAGGCGATTCTCAACGAACATCTCCGTCCTCTCTTCTCTTCTCCTCTCCTCTCATCACCTTGCCTCGCCTTTCGCTAGTAGCTAAGCCGTTTTAACGAACTCTCGGAGGTGGTTGGCTTCCTGGAGGAATGCAGCCGGGAGGAGAGACTTGCAAAAACTCGAAACGGCGCGTCGCAGTCGGCCTCCGGTCGTTTCTCCTTCCTTTACTCCTTCCTTTGCTTCTCTTCCTTTACCTTTTTTCTCATTCAACGCATCCCCATGCGGCGTTTCAGAGAGCCGAGCATGATGAAAAGGAACTCTTGGCTTCAACCTTTAGATCCGCCGAAACGTTTCGCTGAAAATAAGCATCACGTGACTCTCACAGTCTCTCAGGAAACTGACCACCCAAATGCGCACGCGCCAAATCACGCGATTTCACTGGTAGATCAAACAAGTTATTCTCAACGAATTTTTCGTCCGTTTGTCAGGTTGACCAACTGTCAGTTGTGGCCAGACGTATAATCACCAGAATTCGCAAGCGTTTCGAGGTTATGTTGAATCCGGATTTTGAGACAGCCAAATTGTGACCAGTCTCCACATTTGAGTCAACATAACCTCGAATCGTTTGCGCACATCGGGGGAAAAAACTAGAGTTGGCCAGCCTGTCGTAAACTACGGATGAAAAACTTGACGCATGCGCACTTGGGTGTTAAGTTTCCTGAGATTTATATAGCGAAAGCGTATAATGGCGAAGTCTTTGCACAATCATCCGGAGAGACACGTCTCGATTTCTTAGTCGAACTCGTTTCGTTCCGCGTTATAAAACCGGCCGGATGAAAATATTGTATATACCAGCTAGACGATATTGTCCGTGCCAAAAAATAATGAAAAAAAAAAACACGGTCTTGGCGCCGCGGCCATTGAGCTCTGTTACGTCCGAGCATTGCGAATCGCGCAGCGAACGAGGGACGCAAGGTGTTCCGATGTTCTAACAATAGATATATTGGATTCGCGTATTGTTGTGCAGGCGTTATAAAAACGGGCAGCAGCGTTTGGTCGACTTTGATCGCAATTCTGCAGCGACACGTTGTCCCAAGTTATTTCGGTAACAAAGAGGGGGGGGGGACACCTTGGTGTCTATATCCGGACGCACATTTGGCGTCGTATAGGTAGGTAACAATAGAAGAGAGAAACGCATAAAGTAGATGACGAAGAAAAACTACGTTGCTAGACGCGAACTCGTCTCGACGTCTCCGCGTCGCCGTTTCTCGTGCGATTCAATCCCGATAACGTTTTTCGAGGCGCATTTTCCTCCTTGAGTGGATTTTTTGCCCTCTCATCCCTACGGCACCCAGGAACACTCGCTTTTTTAAACTTCAATTTAACTTTCCGACATTTCTAACCGCGTCATTTCAGCATTGTGCAAATTCTTTGCTGTGGAATTTATCTCGGCTGCTTTGTTACTTTGTGCGTTACCCTTTTCAGTACGGCTATATCGTAAATCTACGAAATCCGACTTACTGGATACTCGACTAATTCTAAAAGCCGTGTTAATACTGACCTTATATTTTTCACAAATACAACATCCAGACAGTCCATGACTAAACCACCGGCACAAAAGGCGAGCGTGTAATCTCACATTAGGCCTGGGACTAACAGCCGTCCCGACGATAACAATTACGAACAATTTAGTCTGGTCTGGTGAACTTCTTTGGAAATTTATCATAGTTTGACATTGAATTGTCCATACCCACAGATCTTTATCCGTATACAAAAATCGTGTATATGTATATACATACATTTTTTTAACCGCAACATTGTCAACGATATCGATGCCAGGCCATCGGTTCAAGAGACACATGGCATATTTTGACATTCAGCTCGTTATCATTTAAAAACTTGCGATTCTCTTCAAGTTGGAAACGGAACGAGGTCTTTGAAACGAAAGTTGAAAGACCCGTTAAGCAATGGTTAACGGTTAACCTATTGACATACTGGTTTTAAGCCTCGACTTATTGTCTGATTAGCCCAAGCAGATGTTCATCGCTATCGTCCTTTCTCGGGCCCGGAGATCAAACGGTGCAGAGTTCAGCTGCATCGCTGCTAATCGATAGCGATTAGCCTCAAGTTATTCGTTTTTCCTAATCATTGACCCTGTATAAAATTATGTGTGAAATGGCTCTGTGAACCAGGTCGTTAGAACAAAGCTGAAGCGAAGCTAACGAGTTACGAGGTGAATGGATTCATTCTGTGTTCAAGGAAAGGGAAGAAATGCAACGAACATATTTATATATCTTTTTAACTTTTATTGTTAGAAACCTTGACGCGATTATGTACATAATCCGAGCACATTACTCATCACAGCCTTCAGGCTAGTCTTCAAGGTGTACAGAAACTTTTTCCTGGCCTCGGATAAAAGTCTGCAGTCCAAACTGTGCGAGTTGTTCCTGTATTAGAAACAGAAAGCGTAAAGTCGTGTATAATCCGTATAGTCGATACAAGTACTCACTGCCAACAAAAGCGTACAAGATATACTTTTGGACGTTAGACCGTGTTTCTGTCAGCGCTAATCTCTTCCCACAATTTATACTGAAAAATGTGTTATTATCGCGTTGTGTTATCACAACTGCATGTATATTGCAATGAATCTATACGGTTCTTATTCCCGGGTTCATATTCAGTTATTTCTTTAACTATACTACATCTATCCAAATTCTATTTTTATTGTTAAACGTTTTAGCGAAAGTATGTCAAAGCCGTATATATACTGTACAGAGTCGTTTATATACACGCAGACGCAGTTATACAATGCGTATAATAGATCTAGTAGAACAAACCGATCGCGAATAATTTAACGAGTCTATACCTATACTTCCTCTTGATTTCGCGTGCGAAACACTACTTCAAAATTCGAGACAAGACCAATCCAACCACTAGTCTCAAGTACCTACCTACCCAAGTTCCAGAGTGACCTAAAGTCATGAACTGCCGCGATGCCGTACAAAACCATAAAACCGTCCTTCTGATACTTCCTGTAGCAATAAACGTGCGTCGCACGTGCTGATCTCCTACTTTGCAAATTGGATCCTTCGCTGTCAAGGCCGCCAAGGCCGCGTGTCGTCTATACTTTTGCCTTGTCGGGGTCACAATTATACATGTGTCTGAACCTATGCTTATTACAAATACGCTGACTCTGCGACCGTTAAGCCGCACCTAAAAAACGGCACAAGCTTTTACAATTTTTTCAGACCTTTTTCTGACAAATAAATCCAACGTTTGTCATCCATCGTCGATTTTTTTCCGACCATTTCACGCGTTTCTCATAGTTTCGTACATGCGTCCGTGATTACTTTCAAGTCCGAAGAGCGAGTGTTGCGTAGACCGAATGCTATGAGCAGTGTTTGAGCGTGTAAACGCGAGGCCGTTGGCACCGTTTGTCAACTTATTGTTTACACATCGTGAAACTTCGTCAGTCTATGAATAAGACAGTCGTACAGACAAGTGGATCGTGTCATGCATCACAACTTGCACGAGGAATGGCGAACCGATCTAAGAGATGTTCGAATGGCAATTTTAAAAAATATATAGGTAACGTATACGTGTGTGTCAATCGTGTTTGAACGGTGCAGGGTATCAAGCGGAAGAGCGAGGTGATGATTTGAGAATTTAAATCAAAACTAATTATCTTATTGACAGGTTCTTGTCTGACTTCTGTGTACTTAAGGCACGACTTACAAGTACGTGTGTGTAACTGGCTGCTCTTTGTCTCAACTACAGACGTCGACGGCGCCGACTCGCATTAGTAAAATAAATCAGATAATACGTCACATCGTGCGAAATATGTTACGTAAATGCGACACCTATTTTTATTCGCCGGACACTTCGAGTCCCAGTCATCACGGAATGTATTAAATTCATCAAATTACGAGTCGAATGATATTGATTTAAATTTGTTTCGAGTCACGGTACGTTAGTTGATAAGTTTCGTTCGTTGGAGAAAACGATCGATACAATACTGAATCCTATAAATTTCAACTTTCAGTATCGCCAATTCAATGATACGATTTCGCTGAGTTTTCAAGCCTTCGAAATTATCGCTGCACTTGCCGCGTTAAGCTGAAAAATAAAATGGTTAAATGAGGAAATATTTGTAACCGTAATCATCACTGCAGGTATATACCTAGTCACAGCGGGAAATGAAGGCAAAAAGATCTGATGGAATTGAAAGCAAATTTTGTGAGCAGCTCAAATCGTGCAAAACGCAATTACACGGAACGATGCAGTTACGTATACATATTTTGTCTGATTGTCTCTTCCTCCATCTACGAAGAATAATTATAACTCCGTAAAGAAAATCTAATAGTATTTTGCAATGCCTATACATTTACGTAGAAGTGTAGGCAAAGAGATTGAAATCTGCACCGGCAACGAGCGAGATAAAAAAAGATAATTGGAAAAAGAACTGCATAACGCATTACGTGGGTGTGTCTTTATGCGCATAAATCTTCGAAACGATTTGTCAGCTATGCCGACTGAACAGCGACGATCCAGAAACCGACTTCCGCATTATGAATACCTGCTTGTCGCGTAACAGAATTTTGCATGCATATTGTATACATCGTCCATACTTAGGTAATCGTACCTACATACTCGGTAAATGGACAAGTCGCAGAATGCTTCGAGTTAGAATAATACAGAAATGGAATATCGGTTAGGCGGTGAAATACGATTTCCTATTATCAATCACGGAGTAACCGCACGTAATGTGTAATTACTTGCTAATTACGGCAGCTGTGTGTAGAGCAATCGATTCGTTGATTATAATCTATCTACGTATTACATAGAGGGACGATATTCGCTCCAGACTCCTGGCTAAAATTGATACCAAAACGATCACATTCCTTTGTATAATTATTCTCAATTCGTTAATAAATTAGTTGTTTCAATCCCACAAGACGGGGATAATTTTCCATTTGCGGTGAAATACTTTGCGGATTTCTTCTTTCTTTTCAATCCGGAAGTGCTGAAATTATGCAGCGTCCTCGCTATTATTATCATTATCATCCGCGTATAGCGGACTGGTAATTACAATACGTTACGTCGTAATTCAGGGTATAAAAATAGCGAGGAGTAGAATAATACATACAAGTGTCGGTTGAATAAAATCAATGAGAAGCAATCGAACCTCCGCAATACAGTTTCTTGGGTATGATATATTTCGTGACATGTCACGCGTCGCGAAGATGTTCTGTGACCCAATTACCCAATTACATGATAGCCGATGGTGGTGAAATACGTCTTATCAGTTCATGGCGGCACGAGCCTCGCATCGTCAGCATATGTAAGATATACGCACACATGATATACATGTATATTCCAGGCGCGTGAAATTGGTGGGCTAATTTAAAACGCCGTCAATCACCAATTTCATGCGCGAACGATAAATGTCAATTCACACCGAGGAATATATATTCCACGCAGATGTATTTCTCTACTTTATAACCGCACGCAACGCAGCCGTCGAGTGGAGTCAAAGTATAAAAGTGCCTTTTCGTTTCACCGAAAGCACGATTTACGAACTCGGTTCACGACCCCCGTCGCAATAGGCCAACCTTAGGTACCGCACTTTGAACTTGGGTGTTAAATGTGACGAGCGTCTTTGCGCATAATGGTTTATGCAAAATGGTACGGAAGTTCACATATTTTTCCCCAAAAAATTTAACGAACGTCGACGCCTTACGTCGACGATCGAACATTTGGCAAAATTTCATCCGGAACAGATAATCGCTTGGAAAGTTTATTTTGCTGCTGGTATAATAATTTCTTTGGTGCGAGAATAAATTCGGTGAAAGGGAAAAAGCCAGATCGGTGATTTAAACGTTTCGACATTGAGATGGGAATAACCGCGTGAACAGGTTCAAATTAGTCACTGTCAAGGCAGTAATGTGCGACGCATATTATTCTAGTCATTCTTACCGTGTTGTGTTTGCAATGTTCATTTCCCCTCTTCCTTTTCGCTACTCTTACTGCACCAGGAAATCGCAAGAAAATTAACAAACTTCGTACAGAAACGGAAATCCCTGCATGAAATGCCACGAAGGAGACTGTCAATCATCGGCTTGTTTCCGCAATTAACAAATCTGTTCACCGTTCATTAGATGCATGCGTCTTACGTTCATGCATACATGATCAATGTCCGGGTTAACTACAACTCTTTGTTGTCACCGGCTCGAGCATCGATCAAAATCAGCCCAACTAATTCGTCCGGAAAATGTAAAACAACTTTAGTCTCGTCACAGCTGTTCAGTATTGTATTCGTATCTTATTTTTCGAGTGTCTCAAGGAAATTTCATTGATAACGCGTCATAGTTTTATTGCAGCAATCACTGGTCTCACGGTTACGCTATTCTTGCAATTCGAAAACAATTGTCTTGAGGAATAACAGATAATAAATCGCGGTCCTTCGGATTTTATTCACCGTCGGAAAAATCATTGTAGTTCATATCTAGTAGAACTTGTATAGTACAATATCCAGGTGTTGGGGTAATTCGTAAGGTTGCTAATGGTTTTCCCCTTTCGAGACTCGTGACGTTTTCAAATGGATATAACGGTATTCATCGTCGGTGACAATTATTGAGACGTTTTTCTTTGAAGCTATTTAATAATTTGATCGGTCTACCATACAACTATCATAAATTCGTATACCGAACACCTACATTTCGGTAATCCCGGGATGGGTATGGCTTTGTCCTTGTAATTTGAAAGTGGGAAAAATCCGTCGAGCACATTTTACGTCGGCACGGGGATTAGTAATATGGGTAGTTTTGTACCACTCATTGGCTATCTCGCCTATCCTGTCATTGCTATTCAAAAGGCTTTTAAAACTGGCCCCAATAAATTCCAGGATTCAATTGTCTTCGACAATTTGCGGATAATTATCCTCTAAATTGGAAGAAGTGAGGCGTTAAACGGTTTATGGATGCACAGGTATGTGGGTCGAAATCGTTCCAGGCCAACCAAAATTATACATATTGTTCTCACTTATGTTTGAAATGCCTGTGTAAAATTTTAAATCGATTTTCTGAATCATACCGGAGTTATTTTACTTCTAATTACTAATTTTGTGTTGTCGTGTTTATGGGAAACTGTCGGGATCGATGACGAATCACGAAAAGTTAAAAGTAAAATAACTACCGCGACCGGTTTGCTTCGGACACTCGTTTTCAAATTTTACAAAAGTGTTTATAATAAAAGTAAGAATAATTTGTACAATTTTCATTATCCTAGCACCATTTGGATATACACGTTTTTACATCCTTAAGTTTCTTCGTTCAGCATTCGATTCCCCATCGACAATATTTGCCTCAAATTCCGAAAAGACTGTATAATTATTTCCAGTATTTGCTGCAGATACGAGTCTCCGAGAAGACTGTCTGTAAATCACTGCTGATTTTTATACTTCTCGATCTGCCTACGACCAGAAAATTCGTGGAAGCATCGAGCAATCGAGGAATAGAGAAAACGAGCGCGAAAACGAACGGACTGGCCATGGGGACAGACACTCGATGAGCACGTGAACAAATATCGGTAAAGTTTCCTCCTCTTTCCGGATTGCCTCACACCAAGAAATTCGTAACGAGAACTCCGAACGTTACATCTACAAAAGACTAGCGGTGTAGGTACATACCTAGAAGTCTCATAGCCTCGTCGATATTTTCTTTTTCACGACTATTAAAAGCAAAATATATAACAGAGTATGGCAATAAACTTTACCCTCCTCTGTACGTGCGTATCGTTTATTTACTTTGAACGATGAACATGGTGAACGAGAGACCCTGAATTCAGGGCTATCGAGATAAGCTATATTATAACACTTTTCTATCGTGTCAAAAATGTGTAGCGCAACGATATCACGTTGTTTGACTTTTACATTCGGAAAACGATAAATTTTCCGGGTTTAATCAACGGCGGCGGAATATTATGCACCAGCTGTACCGTGAATCGAATGCAATCGTGGCATTAATTTCCGCAGTTAATCCGTATTGCCATGCATGATTGCATGGTAAACCGCAGGTAAACACCCGGCAGGATTTGCGTATTCTGGATATATTTAGACCACGGCATGCGTGCACGATGAAACCGCCGAATTAGCATGTGCGATAATTTTTCGGGTAGATGACCGAAAAAAAAAAAACGACCCGCGGTCGACAAACAGGAAATTTCCTGCAACGGAGTTTAAATGCAAAACGGTAAAATATCGTCATCGAATCCCTGCAACAACTTCGATAATATATTAATACGTACATTGTGCCAGTTACTTTCCACAAGAATGCGAATCGGAATTATTTCCTCCGTGCACTTATCAATAAATCATGAACTCGTCGTGTAGCGCCAGTGAATAAAGTGCCGGGTTTTGACGTATCGTGTCTTTAATATTTTCCTGAGAATATCCCAAGCTCGGGGTCATCGGGTGAAATCATTTAGCGAGTGACAAGTTAAACGCGGTCTTCATCAACGTTCTCATCGACTCCCGGATCAAACCGGAATCATTTTATTCACTATTAGCAGAATGGAAATGTTTTTACCCATGCTTTTCGTTGAAACTCGTCGTAATTTTACGCATCTGAATCTCTCATGTACAAATTACAGTTGCTTCGAACAACCGCAGGAATATTTGTTGGAAAAAGTTTTTGATTCTCTCTGACAACCGCAGCTGGTGTTCGGTTAAATAATTTGACTTGTCCAAAACAGCCCTTATAATTACAACTCATGGATCGATCTAAGCGGATAATTTCTCATTCCCTTACGCTCATGACTCGTCTTTCGTTTCACACCAAATTCGAATACCGGATACAGAGACCAAAGATGGAACATAACAGCGAGAGTTCCACCCTGTGATGTAGATCAATTCACCGAGGGGTGTTAAAAGAAGTCAGGAGCTACAAGCCGTCGTTAGGATCATTAGCAAAAATAAGAAACCCCCTCTCCCTCCGCGTCAATTATCTCGGGGTCATCTTGTTGGCACTAGAATTTCGTGAGTCAGACCATTTAGCCGAGCATCCAGAGGTATCGAGTATTCAGGGCCATTCTGGCCGACGGAGGTAAAGTAAAAAAATAAAATGAAACCCCTCCCGTCTCCGCTCAAGTATTTGTTTATCCGTCTGTACCGAATGAAACGCGGTTACATGTTACGGCTGATTTGAAACACAAACGACAGGTGGTCGAAACCAACTGTCGTTACTTTGCTACTTGAAATACCTACGCAAGTAGATATCAGCATATACCCGAGGATCCGTCTACAAAAACGTGAAACAGCGATTTCCTTATACTTTCAAACCCCGATTCGCAAGCTCCATTATTGCAAAACTCGGCCCAGATCAGTATCACTGTTTACGGTACACACAGAAGGGAATAACGCTGCCTAAAGTCACGAGACGCTTGTGTCTCTCCCTCTTATCATGTTACGCCCACGCGTCACGCATGCAAACTCAGATACCGCGTACGTCACGCAGGCGGACTTACACATGCGAGAATGTGTCGCACACTCCTGGGCACGTATAAAGTTTAACGCCCAGATCGGTGCAATTATACATTTTGTCACGAGCATGAACGTCGAGATGCTCGGTACGCTATCTCCTACCGTTCGTCAACTTCTTACCATCGGCGTTGCCACGCCACGTGATAATCATTTCACCGCGAACGATGTTAACGTCTTTCTGATTACATTATCGCAAACGTATAACGAGATTCAGATAATTTCGGTACGTCTCAGGAACGCCGGTACTTTACTGTGTAAAAAAACACCCGTTATACAGCCTCGTTTTTTCGCCAAGTCAGATGACTGTGACAGGCAAACATACAATATTGTCTTGTTACATATTTTTACGTATTTCGAGTGCATGCGTTGTACGAATACGAACGTGCAGGAAACGAGATAAAGAATTACGTCCCCAAGTAATGATATTCAGCAAAGTCCACATCGTGCGATTCGTCGACTGATAGCTCAACGTTATTAAATATGAATTAGCGAAACGATCGTTATGGTTTTTTCTCTCATTTCGAGCATCCTCTTAAGTACAATTTCCGTGCGATTCATTTCATTCCCAATTAATTATTAATCAATTAATTCCAGATTAAGTTTTTTGCCCGTGGTGCACTTACACGGTGATTTGCATCGAGTGTATCTCATGTTTGTATACCTACAGATAGGTATGTACCTATGGATAATTTACGTTATAATCGACCGCAGCGATCCAACGGTCCAATTACGCTGTACTGCGTTCCAGAGTCGAATAGAAGAAGAAGCAGAAGAAGTGGAGGAACCTTAATCGGCCATATCAGGCGCTCCTCGTGCCTGGTACCCACGTACATATAAAATAACTACGGATTGCAGCGTATAACGAGCGTGTTACAGAGCTTCTGTCGTACCCATTATGTGCTTCGATATCGCGTAATTGAGTTAATTAATACAACAGCGATAATACGGTGTGTTTGATTTCGTTCGTTTTGTTGTACCTGCAAACCAGTGGCGTAGTTGGAATGCTTTCTTTTCCTTTCCCCACAAGCGCGGAAAACCCGTGAGCGTTACGTCGTTGAAATGTCATTACACCGATATAACCGGAGACGAGGAGGAAAAGAAATTATTATTATAACAATATTGCAACGTAGTCGTTTTGACGCGTCATTATTCCGAAGCATCGCGATATCGTCGTTGGTGTGTACAAGCGGCTGAAGAAATTCTCCCCGCTTCTCGATTTTTACATGAAAGCAAAAAATAAAAATAAAAGAAACCATTCGCTGTAGCAACGGACAACGTAATTCACCGCGGAAAATTTTTATACCGTGCAGTCTTAATCCGTCCCAGAGATAACTGTCCACGTTGATTGAAATCAGGCATTCGTCGTTGTCCGTTGTTGCTGCTTGCAAACTCTCATACAGGACCTATATCTTCTTCACGTATATATAACTTTTCACCGCTACCGATTGTGGGCGTCGTTACGAAGCCGTCACGAGGCCTCGACGTCACTCGATGCGTCGTCTATCCGTTACGGAATCTCGCCGTTTCTTTTACGCTCTCTTTGTCTAAATTCACTACAATACAGGCAGTAATTCACTGGCATACTTCGGGTTTTCCTACGCAATATGCGGCAGTTTGGGTAAAAAACATTCTCGGTCCATCCGAGAAACCCTTAAACGGCAATCAAGTTCGATCTGGTTTCTACCGGTTATGACACAAACTCGCTTCGCGGTACTTGAGACGCGACAGATAATTGCTGGCGAAGAATAACCGCCATGTGCTCGGCATCTTGGCGCCGGCAATCAATACCACAGCGGTAGTTTTAACCACCTATCGTAGGTACAACAAAGAAATATACGTAATATTATACACACGATGCCGATTGAACGAGGAATAAAAAACTTCTTATGCGGAATTCCTTTTTTATTTACGTTTCGGAATGTGATGTTTTTAATTGTGCTCCTGCTTGGATATCGGAATTTGCTTCTGCTCGTTGCGTAACTCATCAAGTTCTTACGCCTAGTTTAGTTTCGATCAAAGATTTTTATCAACCCTTTATGTCATACCGATCGGCTTTAGTGCGATTGATTCTCTCCTTAATTTTCATTCGTATAGACTTATTGTGCGGGTGATTAAGCGGGTTTGCATAAGGTGCCCGGGTAATTGAACTGGCAATGAGAGAAATTAGTATAAACGAACGTATTAAACCTTCCTTAACCTTTCGACGCCCGGTGCAGTCGGACAATCGGTGATCCAGTAATTTCGGAAATGTATCAGCCCGGGCTAATTGTTACAACATCGTTTTATAAATTTGTCTGGTACCGTTGAGTCAATAAAGCAATCGGTTGGATCGTCATCACATTATCGTACGATAAAGTATACCGGGTTTTCCAAACACGTAAAAGGACGCAGAAAAACGATGCACAATTTCTTACTCTTAGTATTTCATATCCGAAGTTAATTCCCATGTCGCGTGAAATTTCAAATTGTGAAGAAGAAAAAAAAAATTTCCTTCAACATGACGATGCATAAAAATATGGCTAATGACTCGATTGTTGTCTAAGTGCCTAGTTTGTCCAGTCTTTTTAAAAATTATTCAGTAATTCGGAAATTCCTTTCCTCAAAATGCATGCCTGCATGGGTACAATAACAGTGATCGTTCTTTTTATCCCACTCGAGTCACTCGAGGATTACCAAACTTTGTTGTTTTTACGAAGCAGATACGTAAAGCAAAAATATACGAAACGTGCCAATCATGCACGAGTTATTGTATACATGCAGCAAGTTACGACATTGCGATAAGCTGTATTGCGTAAGAGAAACTGCCGTGTCGGACGGGAAATTTCGGGTTTGACGTATCGCGGTTTCAAAAAGTTTCCAAACTCTTTGCGTTAAAAACGCAAACGGGACGAATAGAAGCAGAGTCGTGGGTTTGAATGACGGCTCTAAACAGTTCGGATTCTTACAACCGAACCACTCGTCTCGACTACTCAGGCACCGGACAAAGTTAACAATAGCCCTTGGGCTATGATCTAACCGACACTATACACCTGTTCGCTATGCGTTATGTACGAAACCCAACAAAGTCTCGCCGTCCGCGTGAATGAATGTTTGCCCAGTACTTACGATCCTAACTTTAACTTTTTAATAATGAATTCGGTTGATTTTAATAAGAAACGTGGCGCACGACTGAGTAGTTTTGAAATTTTATTTAATTTCGGTAAGACTTTCTAACCGCGTCGAGTCGCAGCATGGCGAAACGAGCGATAAGAGTGAGGCTCGTGCTTAATAAATATTTCTTTCAAGAAGAGTTCAAATATATAAATATAGTATATAAACCTCGAGGATAAGATAAAGAATACTTGGAATTTTTTACTTTTCCTGTTACTTCCATTTGTGTTGTATTTATATGATTCCAAGAGCTTGAATTCATCTCGACCGTATAATTTATGCATTCTTGTATTTTTAAACTTATGTACAAAACGGTACTCACGTTTGTTTTTCATGGTGAATTAAGTCGAAGCTTGCATGTTCACGGATTTTAAACTTTCTTGCGTCTAATTTCTCAGAACAAATAACTATTGCAATATTCGACAATATTTCGTTGAGAGAAGATTGACGGATCAAGCAATTCCTGTACACCGTAAGTATTAAAAAAAAATATAACGCCCAATTATATACAAGAAAAAACTTATGCGTCACGCTGTGTATAAGCACGAAAAAATTCCCACTTAGCATCAGTAACTCAACTAAATATTTTTTATTTATTTTTCTGCACCTTTTCACGCGTGATATACATAACAGTAATCCATAATTTCAGGCCTGTAAGAGAGTGTATAATATCTATATCCAGAATATGCATCCTGAAACACATTTTTAACCGAATGGCCCTCTGGCGCTATACTTTCAACCACCAATTCACAGCCAAGTGCTAAAGTCTCCGTATGCGCGTATATTGCAACGCGTATTGAAACAGGTGACACAAGTTTTTGTACTTGACAAAAGGCGAACGTACGGTACTATTAGCGTACCTACTCGTACTAGTGTACAACTAACTTTGCACACGCAAGAATAATATATCTGATAGCAGCTACGCACGAGTTAAACTAATATTCAAAGTAGATCACGCCTCCGCAGATGTTGCTGGTTATGTGTTTTCCTCACTGCAGGGGGTATAACAACGACAGAGCCGGCATATTTTTTCTATAAACAAACCGCCGATACGGGACAAAAATATTGTTTCCTATATGAATTTAATACGCGTGTTATCATTCGGTGTCGGATTATCTGTCCCCGACGCTGCGGAGTGTGTCTTTAACAATAAGGATAGACCAGCATTCAGAGGAGGTATCGAAAGCTCCATCGATCCGTTACTAATCATTCGGATCGAGAGGTTCGATACGAACACGCATTTACAGTTTACAGTCTTAAATGTATACAATACCAATTATGATATACATAAATCGCAAGTATACATTTTTTTTTGGGTCAAGATCGGAATAGCATCCGTCTCGTATTAAACCTACGGAAGATAAAATTACACAACCGGGTCAAGTTTTTGGGTCCGATGTATTGTATAAACATCGGCTGGAAGATGTTAAACTCGTCGATGCCGCGGCCTGATTTATGTGCTAAATTTTTTATTCCCGTCGGAATTTTCAACGGAAGTGGGGATAAAGTGATACGTGTGCAATGGGTTGTTTTTTTTCCTCTTTTACAAGTCGCGGAACCCACTTTGAGATGTTAACGATTTTATTACACGAAAACCGAAAGTTTAAAGGACGCGAGGTGATCGATGATCTTTGGGAAGATTACGATGCAATGATGCTCCGTAATTAAAAATCGATTAAATCACACTCGGGAAAATACAACAGAATCTATTTTTGGCATGTTAAGCTTCGTTACTTTATATTACACCCACGTATATTATACCGAAATTAATATTAATCCGTGATCTATTTCTGCCGCGATGTGAAAATGCCATCCACGCTTCACTTGATAATAATGCCGCACCTGTGAAAGTTATAAATATATACAATACCTGAAACGTAGAGAGTAATGAGAAATAATTCCAGACGTAAACAGTACGGTACATATTATTAATTTACTGTGTAAATTAATGTTTCTAACATAATTATGTAAATGCGAAAAAGTATGAGTGTCAAATTCTCGCAAAATTTTAATACCATTCCGAGAAAATTAAGCCTGCACGGTTGATTGAAGAGCAAAGTAACTGTAGAGGAGAAAAAAAAATCAGAGTTTCAATCTTTGAACAACTGTGCTAATAAGTTTTTTTTGATCTGTAATTGAACAAAGTCAACAGTCACGATCAGACTCTGTTTGCCCTCGGTTTAAAATCTCGAAAGTTCTTCACTTTTATATGTCGTCGATTTCTGGGAGCATGATTAGGTGATTATTCGATGACACATTATCTTGGAAGTGTTCAAATTATTACATTTACCCACAATAAATACGCTCAGTAAGTTCATGGTCTAAATTTGACTTTCATCGCTGTCTCATCGTGGCGTGTCGATAAGGAAACGGTCACCATCCGGTGCTTAAACATTCACTTTGTACGCGTACAATCGAAATTTCGAAAAAAAGTGTTGTTGAGCTGCAGCGAACGAAGATCTGATAGTGGTTTGTACCCAATGGACACAAGACAATAATACCTAATGCAAATTGTTTACGTCCACGCTGCTATTTGCTCGTTCGCTACACGTTTCACGACGTAAATCACACATGTAGGTGTACGCAACACGTCTGCATGTTGCTGCAGTGGCGGTTAGAAGCTGGGAAATTATGAATGCGGAGATTAAGAAATGGCCCAATTTTCGCTATCCGTTTGTCGATAAACAATATAGATACATTGCAAGCTTTTATTACGAAATCGAAGAAATGTTTACTTCATCACGCACGCATCATGATCGCGTACTTATTGTTTACGTACCTAACAGATAATAACGGCTGGCGCCTACGTTACAACTTTACCCCTTGTTGTTCTGATTGCATGAACCGTTACGGTAAACATAATCATTTTTATTTTTTTTTTTTTTACAATTCTCTTACCATATTATTAACTTCCGTCTTATCGCCCTCAACTGCAGATAATTATTGTAAGCCAAGATTTTACGTAAATTTCCACTTGCGTATGCCATTGGTGCCGGACAACCTCGATCGTCGCAATTATCAACAAAGTGTGTGTATATTGAACAAGCTTTACGAATATTTTTAAGCTACATATATGACGCTTTTTCATTTAATTATATCTTATCGTCTCGGTATATCGCGCTACTTCCCTATCTCAATTTATTACTGGATTATCGCTATTTGTTGTAGCCATTTGTTCGGTTTTCATTGAGGAAAACGGAACAGTCAAAACCTAAAGACCGGTTTAACTATTTTAACTCCCGGATGACTGCGGTTTTTATATCTTTGCTCGATCAAATCGTGTCGCAAACATTTTCGATAGCTCTACCCACTCGCAGTTTATGTGGCAACAATTTTTACTGAATTATTACAATTACAAAGTGACCGAGATGAGCAATTGCACTGCGCGTTCTGCTGTAATTGCGACAAAGCGCGGAGTCTTTCCCAATAGATTGTGTCTCGTGGAACGCATTAGAAACCCGGAAGACGGATCTTGGTAATTTCATTATTAATAATGGTAATAACGCGTATTGAGTCGGCTCTCGGTGTAATAATCGAGAAATTCACTCGGTACGCTTAAGCTTATGACGTTGCGAAATACGGCCAAACTATAGAATTTTCATAAATCAAATAATGAAGCTTAATAGAGCGTAGAATATACTTTCCCTCCGATTTCTTGAATAGATTTTTGAGTCTAGATAAATTATAGCCTTACGATTAGAGACAACGAAGAATCTGAAAATACCATCGATTCGATGTCGATAACGATATCTTAGAACAATTTCATCGTTATACACGTTTGTTTTTGCTGAAGAATTTTACAACCATCAAGACTGCCACGTGAAACTAATTTTTCTGAATGAGAACCAGGTAAATTTGAGCGCGAGAATCGGTTGCACGCGGTTACATGTATGTATGAGTGCGCATAAAAAAGCAGATGTCCTTTACTTACGCATCGCAAATAACTCTTGTGACGGTGGGCATACGTAAGGTTGTGTGCATGTGCTTTTACGTATAAAAAAGTGCCACGTGTCAGGAATAGAATCGGTCGCGAAGGCCTTCGCGGGGCGCTTTTATCGTCCTCGTGGAATTCCAATAACACTCCCTTGATATCTCATCCCTTTTCCATATACCAAACAAGGGAGAGAATCGCCGACTCACGAGGCAACCTTTCAGGCGTGTTTTCAACCTTGTGCCAGTGCACGAGAAAAACGCCAAACGATCGTGAGAGTAACCTTGCCTCGTTTATCATATTACGTATATTATAACGTGCGTTCAAAATATTTTCCATCCGCCGATCGTGGATATAATACGGAATAAATAAATAATATGGAAAAAAAAACGTTGAAAAAACTTTACGTGCGTATGCATTTGTGTGTCTATGAATTTACAGTTTACACGAGTGATTTTAAATTTTGAAAAAAAACCTGTGAATATTCATTACATATGTCTAACCTGACCCAACAGCCTCGTTCACGAAATTTCCGTGATGGTTTGGAGAATTTGCGAACACAAATTACACACGCTGCAACCACCGAATCAATTTCAAGACGAGTGAATACACGCATGAATTCACATCTTCGTCGACCCCACTTCATTTATGCCATGTATGTAGGCAGCAAGAATTCATACCAAAATCTAATGCTCTGCCATTTCACGTACGCATTACGATGGGTATGTACAGGAAGGATGTTCCTTTCATGTATACGTAATGGGTAACGCGATTTACATCAGAAAGAAATAATTTTTGGCCTGTTTTATCCAGCTGTAACCGCAGTTGATTGCGAAATATCAATTTCGATAAGGGAACCCAATTAGCTAAATTCTCGTACGAAACTTGGCGCCTCGTGCAACGAAGTTGAGAAATACAGTAAATATACAACCCGCTACTTACACATTAATTGGCGAGGTTGCTTTGTTAGAGTGAAAAATGAAACGCATTTGCTATAACAAAGATGGAACACTCGGAACACCTTCGTTTATGCGTATCAATATGTAATACGTTTATAATAATCCCACCGCGTAAACTCCTGTAAATCGTAACTTGAGAAACGATTATTTCGCAGCACGAGCAGCACACGCGGTGATATTTGCACGTTATTGACCCCAATGGACCGACGAATCATAAAGACCAAATATGTGTTTGATCCGTACGTTTGACCCGCCAGGGTTTAACGAGAATTCTCACTTCTACGCGCGAAGCGACTCCTCATGAATGCAAACCTCATATTATTTGCTGGAAATAATTTGCCTGAAAAATGCAAAATTTGCGAATAATAGTTGGAATAACTGCACGACAACATGGCGGACGGTACAATGCTTTCCAGGGGTGAAATGAACGAACCTGTGGATCTTATAGTAGCGTAATTGAAACCTTTTATTGAATTTATACTTTATTCCTCCCTCAGGAGGTAGACAAGTCGAGAACACTTACAGTTTATGTGAGTGTCACGTGAAGGCTCTATCCAAATTCCGAAACCAACACGGATTAATAACCCAAAAATGTTGGCTCAAGTTGCCAGCGTTTGTTTTATGCCGGGTCGTGTATCATATATCAGCGATATACGAATCTCGAGGAGGAAAGTCTGCTGATTAAGATCTATCGACAGATTCTGTCATTGATAACTAATTCCGAAAGATTGGGTCAATAATTTGCTTGTAATAGATAGCAATATAAGCATAGCACGGATTAAAGCTGCTGCATGCGCCAGGTTTCGAGGGTGTGAAAAAGAAGCTCGTTAATCCACTGCGAAAGCGAAATAAACACCGTGGGTGCTTTTGTTTTTATTATTTACAACTCTCTCCGAGCGATGCGTGGCAGAACGTTTAAAAATTGGACAACATTATTCAGACAAAGAGAACGTCGGGAAAACAGTTGATGTCTTGCCAATGTAATCGATCGTGTTTTTTTATTCAAACAACAAATGTCAGTTATTGAAATCGTCATGTAGGTATGTCGGTATATTGGACGCGGTGCGTCGTACATGCAACTGCACAGCGTTGTAAATGAATAATCCAACGATTCCGCGAGATAAATTATTGAACGTGAAAAATACAAGTCCTTGTAAGCGCCGATCCTTGCCATTCCTGGAAGCGCTACACGAACGTTACGCAATCGGTTTACCAACCGCTGAATCATTTTCGTCCACCTTGTTCGGAATTTGCAGTACGCCACCCGCCGCGCTTATAATTGTCTATGCAAGTGGGTAATTGGGCCGAGCAAAGTTGCTCGATCCCCTCGGAATTCAGCCGGCTTACACGAGAATTCGACTCAATTATTATAACTTCCGTAATTTTTCTCGGAATTTGTGGAATAAACAAGTATCAGTACTTATTAGTATAATCCGTACGTAGAATACATACACCTGCAGCGTAAACCGAAATTCATGTTATTATACGCAGCGCATAAAATCCCGTCGTAATTGTTATCGCGGTTGAAAAGAGAGTGCATCAACATCAAAGCGGTTTAAGGTTTTGCGCAGGATTCGAAATTTCAAATGTTCGAAAACAAGGAACGATCGCAACGGTCGTCGAGCGGCGATGTCACGTCGCGTCTGGCTCAAACCGCCACCGTTCGAATTATATCCCCTTGAAAGTGTAAATAAATAACAGATGAATGCCCGCGAACCAATGACTCGTCGGTTGGTGGAGACGCACACGCGCCTAACGCGCGTCCCGATGTACAAGCGAGAGAGGGAGAGTGAGAGAGAACGACGGGGGGAGAGAGAAATGCGAACGTGGATGTGGGCGTTGAGCCTCGGGAGTCAGGGATCGGTGAATCCCGCGACGGTACCGCCATCTGGGCAGAGGGTTATTTAACTGACGCGCCTCACGGCGAAGCGTCAGTTCAGCTCGAGATTTCAGTTGCGAAGCATCGGATTCATAAGCTACTTTCGCTCTCGAGCGCAAACCAAATAAAACTAACGGTAAAGCAAAGGTTAAAAACACACGGAAAACAGAGAGAAGACAGATAATATAATCGTTGAAGTAAATAAATAAATAAACAAACGATATTTTCGTTTTTCGACAACTGTAAACGTTCACATTACTCAGTGTTCGCGTTTGCTGTCAAGTGCGTTTTCAGTGCGCCCACTTCTTTTTTGAGGATTACTTCGACGTAAGTTGTAAAACAATTTATATGTACATTTTTTATAACTCAATTTCCTTCCTTATTTTTCACAAGATTTTCAAAAAAACCGTCGGCGCTTCTGCATTGCGATTTTCTAACTGAAACGAGACCCTGACGCACGACGAGAACGCAATGCGTGCGTTTCGTTTGACGTCACGAAAATCAATAGCTACTGTGTTTTTGGTAGTAAAATTTCGCACCGTGAATACACGCTCGTGCCTCAATAGCACTTGCGACAAATTTCACGAGGCAGTTAATAAACGCGTCGCTCTCAACTCGCGCTTGTTAACATACCTATACATAATTCATTCAACAATTTGCCTCCGCGTCAAATTACCGGCAATTTTTCAAATTATCCCGCGCTCTCGAATAAACGTAGATGGAAATGTCACATTGCACGAATAGGTCCAAATTCGCGGTTGAAATTGTTTAGTCTAATTGCTGCATTCCCAGTTTTTGCTGCATTTCACCTCGCTGGTGGTCATATAATCGATAAATTCGACGAGGCTAGCCTTCGGTGTAACAACACAAACAGTGAGGCATGGTCGTGCAGGCGGTAACACTGGCGAAGAGATCAATACTCCGAGCAGCTCGTTGCCGGCCATACGATACCGATATTCAATTTCTGTATACGGCTCAAAATCCGATCTACGTACGATTCTCGTGTCTGACTTGAGTGTCAGTTTCATTCGTCACGCGACCCGAGGTACGCGCAATTTCAACTAATTCGAAACATTGGTGAAAAAATCACTATTTTGCTATTTTAGAACGACCGCAGATATCGAATACGTATTCAAAGTCTGAGGTTCTTTTGTTTTATTGTATTAGTTTACTCAATTTCCGCAACAATGTTAAAGTTACAAAACAATCAAGTTAATAACTTATCTGATCAGTTTCAGACAATTAGTATTGCAACACTTGTAGCTTGCACGATTTTTACTTATGATTCTAGATTTCAAAAAAGTACCTGGGAGCAGTACAAATGCAAATCGATATTCACATGTTAACTTGGGTATTATTTTTTCCTTCTAATTTTGCAGTGGCAAAGAATGACGGAGTGCAACCACGAGTTATAAAAACCTGTATTCGATATTCGTTAGTACTCAATTGCAGGAAAAAACTGGATGATAGGAAATTCACAAATTTTATCTCATTGTCAGTGTCAGCCTGTTCCTCGCAATTATCTGGAAGTTGAGATAATATGACTGATTGCCGAGAACGTCGATATACGCGTTATAGTTTGAAACGTTGAACATGAAACGTATTAGAGGCCATTCACGCGAGGTAATGAGTTCGTATAGTATAATGAAACTAGAGATAGAGATCGAATTTCCAAAGGCTATATAGATTACACGTTTTTTTTTTATCTTTGCTACGAGTTCGTCGTCGATATAAAAACGCAGAATTTAATTTCCCCGTCTCCGAATTACTGAAAAGATACGAATTTCATCTCTTCATTTATTTTTTTTCTCCCTCATTCTTTTTAAAGTTATATACTTTTTACGAACTGCTTGCACGAGTCGTGCTCGTTCAAATACACGCGTAAATGACGCGCCGGATATTAAAGCGTAGTCTTATCGGCAAACTTTGAACGTCATTTAATCTGTGCGCTGACAAGCGATAATACGACTGGTGTAAAAAGCTTTCGGTTGTTCGACATGAAATGAACGGATTTTAACCAGTTTCACGCAGACGAGAAGGAGCCAAAAACGCCCAGGCGAGACGCATCGATCCGGACAATTTTCGCTCCCTTTTTCTATCCGCCCTCTCTTAATCAAATCCGATTATTACCGTAACACGGGATAAGCTCTCGCATCGTCGAGAGGCAGATATGAGTTTCGTCCCATCCGGTCCGCCTGCAGCCAACGATCAATATCTGCTCGTTGCAACTTCGAATCACCGGCTAAAGGCAGAGCGGGTTGTTGACCTGGATGCACCGGGATTCTTAGACCGCCGGGTCTTCGCCCCAGTTTTATGACCCCTTTGGGGTAGTTTACAACTTGCAGCCTCCGCATACTCCGGTGAATAACCCGGCGATGGGTGCTGCACAAATAGGTCGGTAAGGCAGAGCTCTGTAAGATGATCGGAAAATATTAAGGTTTTCCCGAAATTCTTTTTCGTAATTACGACGATACGGATAATTGTTTAAATTGATAAATGTACGTAGTTGACGATAATTACCGAAATCATGACGATTGATCGCTGGTTGGGCGCGTGACTTTGCAGAAATACTCTTGAAGGTAATTCGAGTGTTTTGATGATCGCGCGCATTTTTTCTTACGCTTAACTTTTCTGTACATTGTGGGATATGTATACGTACATTGTACCTATAATCGTACTTACGAATATATCGTAACCGGAACTGCTGACTTCGTTGGTCAATTAACGGTTGCCGAGTCATTTGAGGTACGTATTCCGGTAATGACTCCGTTGAAAAATCGATATCCAATACAAACACGGCAGGCCAGATTTATCATCTTTTGCGTATCATGTGTAATGCGTACCTTTGCGTACTTGGCTTTTACGTCGCAACGCGTTACTTCTTTCTCCATTAGCCTCGAGTCAGACTGGAAAAGTTTGACCATGCGCGTTTAGCTGCACGCTTAAGCCTCTTAACGATTGTCGGTCGTAAAACCGCCTGCAATCGTTATCGAATTATTATACATTTTCCTCCAGCGATCCTTGTTCCGATTCCGTCGAGGTGAAACCGCGATCGCGTTGCTTAATCAGCGTAACCAAACACACTCGTTGAGCAATCCCGTATATGTGTATAATGCATAAGAGAATACGAATATCGATGTTTACCACCGTGCTCGCGTAATTTTAAAAATTTTATCCTCCGCCCCTCCAATTGTTTTTCGTCCGGTGGTTTGTCTAATTTTTTCCGCTAGTTCAGCACCGGGAACTCTGTGTACTTGCATTGTACGTACAGACGTGGACATTAATTCGGAGACTGCTAGTTTTTCATACGTGTAGATAATTGCGTTGGTAACGCTGATTCAGCCTGCAGTCTCACCGTCAGCCAGCCGCTTCGGGCTGAATTTGCATTGCCAACGTAATCCTCTCGGCTGAAAAACTAGCCGTCATGGCGTCACTGAATTTATGTTCACATATGTACAACACATTATAGGTATGTACCGCACTAACAGCGCTTTTGTCATTCATCAAGAGCGTTTCCTGCGGCTCGCCCCTTCCGTTTTGCACCCTCCGTCTCGCGCCATTTACGTTTTTTTTTTTTTTTACTCGTCTTTGTATACACACCGAGTTCGTTAACGATTCACGCTGGTCCTTATCCACTTTGAAACCGCTGCACGAAAATAGACGCGTTCACGTCCTTCGTCACTCTTTTCGTTTCACCGTCATCGACTCTGCCACAATCTTACTGCGAGCTTGCAGTGTGCGTAAGAATACATACGTATGTCGTCCAACACCCGCGTATATTGCGTAACTTGATCGTCACGTCACACTCGCAGCTCGAGAGACTAGCAACCAGAAACTGTGGCTATTTATAAGATACATCGTTTTAATTTTGGACCGTTATTATCTGCATTTTCTCGGAAATAAAACCTAGACGATAGGATCGTTGATTGAGAGAACGTATGCGGTTATAATTAAACTATCACTCTGGTTTTACGTCTGATTTCATTTTCACGGTCAGAATTATAATCTGCTGTAAGTTTGAAACGTATTGTTAAAAGGAAAACTCGACGCGTGAAAAAAATAGAGAGAGCGAGAGAGAGAGAGAGAGAGAGAGAGAAAGAAGCGAATCGGTACTTTGATCTTTTACCAAAGCCGTCGAGCCGTTGACTTCTTTGCCGATGCAACTGCGCAGAGAGTTTCGAAAATAAATGAAACTGGGCTGCTCCGCAGGCAGTTTGCTGACCCACATTTGTACGAAGGCTGTTCAAGATGCAAGCACCTCTGATTACGCTATGGAGGAAGCAATATTTAATATACACGTATACTGTATTTGTTTGAATTTTAGAGATCTACTGTTATGTATAGTTCTGGTCATCGAAAGTACGTGTATTATATTACACGTAATATATCTTGTTCCATATGAACACTTGAAACAGGGATAGATAAGATTTGATTCAAGCACCCCAATTGTTTGTTGTTAGCAAAGTAGATGCGGGCCGCAGTTTTTTTCGTTAATTAATATCGCTACGGCAATGACGCGTAATATATTGCAAAGAGATTGTAGGCGGAATTCATTACACTTATGTACAATGTACATGGACATATGAAAATGTATAATCGAAAAGATTTGAACAGTTTACTTTCACCTCAATGTTGTTTATACTCATTGCGCGCGGCCTACATATGAGTAAAACCTGAATGCATAAGGTACATACAAGGAGCGCGTGCAGTATTATTGAAACTTGGAAAGTTAACTTCGCCTCACGCGGAATATAGTAATATTTTCGAGTTGAATCGTCAATCGACGCAATGCTCAGACGCGCGTTACTCGTCATTTTTGTCGGAATATGAAAAGAATTTTTTTAAATGATGTAAGAACGGATTGAATGCATTCTTGTTACGAGAAACGCCCGATAACAATATTCTCGGATTGTTATTAACCTGCGCCTGCAACACACGAAAGCTAAATATTATGCCTATACCTATTACACCTACCAGTGCGAGTGATAAGAATCCGATTCTGACGTAGATAAAGCTTGTAGCATGTTACCGGATACAGGGTTCTCCCTTTCCTTTGCAAACGACGCACGCGTGAAGTGTGCCTACGTAATCCGTTATACGTATTTAGTTCTTCGACGGACCGTTATGTGCCGTTTCAATCGATTAATTTTTTAAATTTATCAATGCTTCACCGTTCACTACGCGACACACGAAGCCCGGGCAAAAAAAAAATGAAGGTTAACCGATGCACGAAACTGATATAAAATTTTTGTGGCTACGGTCAAGCAATCGGAACTAATTATTTTTCATTCCTTTGTTATTTTTTCATCGGATTTATTTTTTAATTTTTTTTCATTTTCATCGCATCATCATCGGATTCTTGTATCCATTTTGATAATACAGTGATTATTTACAAACATATGCAATGATTTCCAAATATCGTCGAACCGTAGGACGAGCTGGTCCAAGTTTCGCTAATTCTTGTAAAAAGAAAATTTACCACTTTGCCGAGTAAGAGGAGCATAGTAGTGAATATATAAATATACAGGTATATGCGTCGCGACCTATTCAACAGGTTGACCTCATTCTTTTACCACCGCTCTGCAGCGCTCGCTGCACTTCTGAAACGCGATGAAGTGTGCGGCTTATTGATTGGCCTGGTTTGCTAATTGATAAAAAAAAAAAAAAAAACCGAAGAAAGAAATTATGGTGCATGCATAGACGTGATAACTAATCTTTAAAGCTTTTCAAGAAATGTGTAACTGGGTTAAAACAGATAATTGATTCGAGTCTTTGGAGAATCCCTGATGTGTATGTTTCGTGCGCCGTACATGCATGCACGTATCTTTTACATAACCATTCAATTCTACGTATACGAGAATAGAATTTTTCTTTTCAACAACCGGGTGACCAAGTTATGCGAGAAAAAAATTGGCGCAAAAACACCCGCGTCATGTTTTTAAATTTAAAACTAAAAAATATAGTCACAAATGGAGTAATGTTTTTTATCGTTGATTCGAAGAGCCACAAATTCCACTCGACTCTTAGGCTGCTCCGTTAACTTGTCTCCGACACTCGGTTTAACCGTTACTTTGACGTTCTTATACTGTAATTATTCGCCGAACTGCGTTATAGTTGGTATTATATATTCATCCAAGCGGATATGCAGGCATTAAAGCGATCAAGCGAATGCCGTCGGCAATAAACGCATCGATTTTTACATTAGAAGTAAAAAATTTGTAATATACGTACCGAGAATGTCATCCGGTTCGATCGGTCGGGTCATATCCTTGACTGTTGAGCAATGAGACCTGGACACATGCACGTTGTGTTGAAATTCAATTCCTCTTTACGCTTCACCAGCTTTCTATTAGAGAAAGTATCATGTATAGATAGACTCGCGTCGCAGTTTGTCTTGTGCATGCAGCTAATGTAGGTACAAATGACGAAAGATGAATGACGAAGCGAGAACTGCAGCATATGACATTTCCGAATTTTTATACACCGCCTACTTTCATCGCTACAACGATATCATTAATAATTATAATCATTGTTATGATTACAATATTTGATTTCCTTCCTGCACCGAAACTTATAGGAAATTTTTCTTTCTGTTTTCAGTATCTAAATCCAAGATGTCCATCACCTCAGTTCAGACTGCCCCCGAAAGCCTTTCCCGCCATGGGTAAGTGTCAATGAATTGAAATACATAATAATTGTTCTTAAACGTGTGTTAATAAACAATAGTCTGACGGTGTATCCTGCTGCATTCTTGGATGACTCATGTAACAAGCCAATCCTTTCGTTATCCGGGCAACGTGTCTTCTTGCAATCACTTATAGGTGTAGGTATTCAAATAACACACTCATACCTGATCGCTAAATAAGCTTTGCCGACATTTTTTTCGCCGTACTCACTCCCCGGTCAATTTCTCTCCTGTTTTAAGCTGATTTATTGTCGCACGTTTTGAGATAGCTTATAAGGATGATACGTCGACTGCTCAAACAAATATGATATCATTCGGATATGATTGTATTTACGGTCGAATAATGTGTCGATGTAATTTCGTGGAAATGTCGAGGCGAAACGATTTTTACGCTGTTATTATCGATACGTAACAAAATTCTTTTTATCGCACATAGAGATATGTACCAGGAAAAGTGCGCGTAGAATATAGTTATGCAAATTCACCATTTCGCCTCATCGTATACACGATAAATTCAATTCCGCGAATCTATTCTACTCGAATTATATACAGAGAGCGCAACATCCTCCATTATCGCAATAAGCGTGCTCGATCCGCGAATGGTACGATTAATATGCCATGATAATGCGAAACAATCGAATGCTTCAGCGCCAGGCCCCGTGATAAAATACGTACAGATTATAGGTATACGTAGTATATGGACAAATTTCAAACTCTTGAGTCATTGAGCGGTCAACACTGATAGGTTTCCATAAATCCCTAATGTGGAATATTTTTCTAAACCGCTATTCAATTTTTGTCTGTTCGTATTTTGTTTTGTGGCAAATTGTGACGGCTTAATCTCAGTATCGACAATGAGTGCATGATAATGGAATATAAAGTGTATTTTTCCTGTTAGTCCCCTACTTGTACGCAAATAATTTTCAATAACTCCACTTTCCGATGACGTCGGTGCATATTGTTATTGTAAATATGATGTTCAATTGAAAGTAGCGAGTTTCAATGCAGCTGCAATCTCACGCGAGTTTTACGCTGACGTTGTATATATACACAATCGATGCTGCTTTTTATTTTACATAACTCAATTCGCGTGCGCGTTTGTGAATGTGGCTACAGTGTAACCTTGAATTATAACGTTGTAACACGGTGACGAGATGAAACTCGCGTTTCTTCGCACCCAACTCCGTTGTGTGTATGCCTCATCTCGACGTATATTATCACAAGTACTACCTGTCCGCCAATCAACGTCTTCCATGGCGTATTAATTGGCTCTGTTAACCATACACATGATCGCGTTTTCGATCGTGCTCGGGTCGTGTCGAGATGAAAAAAAATTCACACCGAAAATTCGTTTCATGGGTTTAAATATCTATAATAATAATTACGTAAGAGGAATACGCGTGATTGTTACGTACACACGTATTTAAAACGGGCACATGTGCGCTGCTAGCACGTATAGGACAAAAAGGCACGTGTACAAGCACGGTGCCCTTTGTACTTTGTATGCCCGATGTTTAATTATACATACTAAATTTAGCGAACGGCAATTGTGGAATTACGTAGGTGATGCACGCACACCGCATACACGTTTCAATATACGTGCGAGGAAATCCGTTTGTCGGGGAAATTTACGGACGCGTTAGGAATTTGCCAATTTTTTTTATATTAGACTACCTCTTCCGCCTTGATGCTGCATGTTTGTATTATAGCCTACGTAAAACAACTAATTCGCGAGTATAACTTTAGCACGGTGAATCGGTGTATAGCGCATATAATAGTATATAAGGTACAGCGTGTGTAATAGAGTGAGCGTGTCTATTTGTAATGAGGAAGATATTAACGCCCACGATATTGGTCCGATTTTGCGTCACGTGACGATTACTCTACTTATTACCACCTCTCTCTTTGGAAGCTGGGAATTTCAGAACCGTGTGTAACAGCGCAATATCACGCAATGTTGTGTGTCAAAGGCAGCTGATGTCCCGAACTATAAATATATTCAAATTCGAGACGAGCTAAAAAAAAAAATGTGCCGTTCGTTATTCGGCTGATGAATAATGTTTGGATCAACGTCTGAATAAAATCGAAAATTTATATTTACGTATACTGTAAAATAAATTGATAAACTAAAGTGAATTCTCTTTTATTTTGTTTACAGAAGCAACATTTCGCTGTCATGCCACAGTTTATGCGGTAGCGTCGATGACGGTCTTCAGGACTCTCATCCGCAGTACCAGGACACCATCCTCACCATCGAGGAACTTCGTGCCCAGCTAAACTCCTGCTTCACGTGAGTTTCAATTTATACGTATATCCAAAGAACCCGGCACTTCCAGACCTTAATTGGCAATAGAAAGAAAATTACAAGGGAATGAAAATCTTGCCTCATCGCTCGCTAACTTGCCTATTTACTGAACAAAAATTGGAAGAATAAAAAACGATGATAGCACTGTTTCGGATAAACCACGTTATACTCGTCGCTGACATTATAGGTGCAGGTATAGAATGTCAAAAATTCAGTCATTTATCGATCCTATTCGGAATTGCATAGTGTGATAGATTCTGGAAGGTTTATTGTATTCGGGTCGTAGCGAGCTGACAATGCAGTAGAAACACGGAACAGTATTTTTTCCGTATGAAATATTTATACGTATCAAGTAACGGTTGTAGTATCACCTCGCGAATACGTGTAACTATCTATCTATCTAGCAATTATTGTTGAAATTCAATAGGGTTGTTCGATTTTCGTCGACTCGCGGAAATCGCGTAAAAGAATCTCAGTCGGTGTCAAAGATTGTCGCGTATTATCTCGATATTTGCGATCCGTATAACCGATGGCATAGTCGTAGCGACGATGCAAACTTCGAATATACAACATATCTCACTGTCAATAGAATCCGGTACAAACCAGAGCATGATAATTTCAACAATTGCACACCGGTTGGAAACACAAAAAAAAAATAAATAAAACGAATCTGCACACGACGCGACGGGTTACAATTGCTAACGCAACGCACAAAAGAGATTTTGCACAAACATATTTATATCTGTATACTCAATATTATACAATTAATCTACGCATATCGGGGATTTACTCGAATCGTGTATTGCATAAAGAGCTTGGACTACATGCCATGATGTAGTTCGCAAAGTGAATTGATTTTCTGTACCATCTATTATACGTCAATTTAAAACGTCAGTCGTATGCATGTGTAACCGTTTGTCGGTATAAATTTTAATGGATTTATACACCAATTTACTCAACATAAATTATACCCTATACTGCTGATAATATGTGACGCACGATTTTCTGCCTCCTATAACGTGTTTTATTTTCAAGTTAAATATTCGTTTGCTATCCCTTATAGACTCACTCTTCAGCCAAGCTGCCAGCAATCTAGCGAAATCTTATTTCTTATTCTTCTTTTTCTTGCAGATGCGGAGTATCGTGGAGTGCGGAACACGTTTCCCTCGATTGCAGTGAATGTGGTGGTTACTCGTTGGAACGTCCCTGCCCGTTATGCGACGGACGTTGCCACGCCATTTGGAAGCGCGACCTCACCATGGTGAGAAACCATTTTTTTTTTTAATTTCCTTTGCTTTTTCATTTTGCGTTTCGTTCGTTTAACCATACGTATTTGACCTACTCTCGAAGAGAAGGTAGCAATCATTTTGCAGAAAGTGTATACTCAAGTGTGTACGTATATAACATATCGTGTAACGCGAAGTCGAGGCGAATCGCAATAGAGTTTCGCTCGCGATAACGATGGCAGTAAATCATTATCTAGCATTAAAAGTAGACTTATATTCTTGCACTGATTTGCACACTTGGGTTCACGTGTTCGAAGCATTTATTCACTGTAGGCAACACAAACGTGTGTTTCTCTTTAACTATCTTCTCGAATACAGCGCAATTATTTATAAAGGAATCCTTTATTTTTGTTTTAGTCACATGCCAGTGGAAAGGCAAGATGGATCGGTGAGTGCGCCTTGAGCTGCGGTCCCTCCCTCGAGGAGTCTTTGGTTCCTGCGTTAGAAAAGCTGCGAGCTACTTCCTGAACGGAAAGTTCCGAGGCGCAGCCACAATCTTGCACAAGACTTAACCACCACCATCCATAGCGTCACGCATCCACCATCGAGAGCGAATTAAGGACGAATGAATGAGGAGGAATTGATGTTCCACGAGTGGGTTCACTCGGACAATGTCTATAAAAAACTGTAAAACGATGGCCGTCTGTGATTAGCGAGTACAAGCATCGCTCGTTCGTCGTCTGTCGTGATAAAAATTCGTCGAAGAACACGAAAAAATGTGTATTATTATTATTATTTCTACTATTATACATCCATCCTAATCGTATAAAAACATCGTGTTTGGTTGTTTTTTTTAAATGTGTCATCACTTTTGTTACGAAATTCTATATAAAATGAGAGCCAAAAGGAAAATATATTTGTAATATACATATTTAGACGCGGCAAGTGTACCGTAGCTATAGATTATACGGTCTTCAGCTGCGACTTATTTGACTTATTTGCTCTAAACGAAGATGATGAAATTGCATTAGAGATCATAATGAATAGACAACATACGCCAGAAACTGTATTATTACACATTTTGACATCTACGGATTTAAAAAAGAAAAACGTATTAACAATAACGTCGCAGCGTCGCAGCGCCGAAAATGTGTAATTCAGTTTGAAAATGAGAAGTACTTTTTCACCTTACGAAGAACGAGCTTAGCAAGAAATAGCAATTGTACGTGATCTCGAATAATATAGAACGTGTGACTAAGAAAGTGCAAGAGATATATTCCTTTCTCCTTATATCAAACAAAATCAAACCCCGACGGATATACGATATCTCATACCTAGCAAACGGGACTGCCAAACGTATTAAACCTGTCCCCTTCCAGAAGTCTGGTTGTGTTAGAAATATGTGTTACGTGATAGATAGACAGATAGTAAATTTCACTAGGCTAATCATAATTAATTAGGACCTAAATTTAGATAAATATCACTGTACTTCGGTTATAGTGTAGCACTTTTAAGACCAGAATAAGGTTCTTAATTATGATTTGGAAAATCCTTCGGCCAAAATTTGACGAATGTATATTTATATTCTATGTAACCACTCAACTATTCGAGCATCAATATCTGTATGGGTCGATGTATTTCTTTATTCTCTGTGTACACGAGCGCAGCAATTAATTATGCTAACCTAAGACAAGGTCGCGATTTTCGAAAAACAAATTTGAAGTCAGAATTAATGTGTATCCGTTTCTGTATGTGAATCCATGCTCATATTTCACCTCCATTAGACTTAAATTATGTTAAGAAAGTTTTCTGAAGTACCTACCTATTGATATTGACAAAAATGAAGTCAACTGCTTTGGAAAATATGATCAGATGTAATTTTTATTTATAATCTTGGAAGTTATTTATGTCCATAACGTTCAAAAAGTATGGGATTAGTAAATAAAAAGATATCAAATCTTAGCATCCGTGTATTCTTATTTTGCTCGGTAAATCTAGAGCGGTATTCATATAACTTTGGGTAATTAAATAACTCGAAATAATATCCTGTCAGTAGATTTTCAACAGAGAACGTCGTCAAACATTAAAAGAGCACTAAATACGTGGAGTTCAATGTACGAGAATTTGAGAGCCTAAAACAAATGATCAATTAACAATTTCTTATTTAAAATCGGTAAGTTGGGCTGTAATGGTGCAGGAATTAAATGGCATCTGTGTAAAATAAGTTGTAACATTTTATTTACAACTTTTTAGTATGTACAATGTTGTTGACCGGCCTCTTAGAACATGCCTTCATTATTAATGCCAATATCAGGCTATCTTCTCTAAATTTGTGCAGTTATTTAAGCACTCGACTAAAATTACAATAATCTTATTAGTATGATCATCAATTTCTTTTTTTCAATAGCCAATACGTTCGATAATACGTATCAATCCTTGATGTGAAATTCGAATTCAATTCAATTTGAGTATCACGGGAAAGATCACTGAAATACTGTTGAGAAAAAATAATAATTAATTCTTTGCACTTGATTTTTAATACTTTTAGGAAGCTAACGAATTTATCTACAGCCTTGCGAAACACGTTGTTTCGATAACAACGGTAAGTAAATAGCCGCGTCTGGTAGAGTGGCCCATTTGTATTGCGTAAATTTCTGTCGAGTATTAAGTTAATATTGTATTGCAAATTTCATTAATTTGTACTTTTAATTCATTCGTGGGCTGCGTGATGCACCTCAACTGAAATGATCCGAAATAAAATGTAGGCAGGTTGTGCTTCCGAAACAAAAGAATGAGTAAAATTCTGAGCTCGTTCTAATAATAGGTTACGGCTGCTACAAACGTTTCCATCATTACCATATCTTACTATACATTAATTACAAATAATATTTAATCGTATTGCATCTCCAAGAGAAAGATAAAATCTCTTTTGCTGAAACATTTGAAAATAATTTTTCAGCACCAGCATCCTCGAAGAATGCTAATATTAATGCTTGCGAAGCGCCTAAGCAGTGACAAGAATCAACTTTGGTGCACGATTGGGTTGACAGTAATAAATTAAGTCAGTATAACAAATTGAAAAGATGATCGTTAATACTCTGACTAATGAGCTCGTCAAGACACAATTGAGAGACCTGAGATCTTGGAACACTTGACAAAGTATGTATCCAGAATAAATTAGGTCATAAAGAAAAATCAGAGTGATTATTTGTTATTAATTTAGTATGATCGAATTGCAGGAGGTACTGTCGCACACTCCTGAGCATCCAACGTCTCGTCAATTACTGGTCTGTAATCGATTTTCACCTGAAAAGATTGGGAAATTACAAAATTAAGATTGTATTTTTTGACTGTTGTAAACTTAAAAAATGATGTGTATTAATAAGCTATCTTTGTCGCAGATAAGCGGTACTAACATCGCCTGTTTGAATGTTGACAGAGGTGAGAGTATGCTTCCTCCAATGCTGCTCAATCGGTACGGGCTTCTGTCCCTCCAAAGATTTGCTATAATCGTACTCATCGACTCTATCTTTGAAATCTTCACGAGCATGAGCTCCCCTGCTCTCCTTTCGGTTTTCAGCAGCGTAAATGGTCTGCATAGCATTTACCATCAAGTTTTGTAACTCCAAACTCTCCACCAGGTCTGAGTTCCAAATCATCGACTTGTCCAAAACTTTGAGATCGCTCATACCCTTGTAAATGTCAGACATCTTGCGACATCCTACAAAGAAAAACCCATCACGTAAGATTTTTAAATCATATTTTACAATTCAGAGTCTAAATTGTTTGAAACATTGAAATGCCATATTTAGTACAGAGTTTCACAATGTAAGAACAATACTGACCCTCCTGCAAAGTTTCTGCAGTTCTAAACACAGCTGCATGTGTTTGCATAGTTTTCTGCATGTTCAACCTTAATTCAGCAGTAGTAACAGAACCATTGGCATTCCTAACCCAATCCAAATTAGCAACAGATTCCTCGCCAGCATTCTATAAGCAGTGAAACAAAGAAATAAATCAGAATCATAAAATATATACCTAAAGTTCCATCAAGTCACTGTCACGTATATGACGTATTATAGATGAAACCATACTATACTACGAATCTTTCAACTTATTCAACTTGTGTGGAAGCGTATTGAAATATTTCATAGGTAAGCGTTTCAAATGAAATGATACTAACAGGCCTAAGACTTCCGATTTTTTCTCCAGGCTTATTCTCCTCGGAAATTGTCTTTGCACAGGCACGTCCAAACACCACTAAATCCAACAAAGAATTAGCCCCAAGTCGATTTGCACCATGGACTGAACTTGAAGCAGCTTCACCACACGCATACAATCCTCCGACTACCTTGTCTTCATTGTTTACTGTCGTCAGAACCTGGCCCTTGTAGTTTGTTGGGATACCACCTACAAACACGACGCAGTTTCATTATTACATCTGCAGTCACTGAAAAGACTATACAAATTTGAATAACGTACCCATGTTGTAATGTACCGTAGGTAATACAGGGATAGGTTCACGTGTGACATCGACGCCAGCAAATATCATAGCAGTTTCAGAGATACCGGGTAGGCGAGTAGCCAGTTGCTCTGGCGGCAGATGATGTAGTTGAAGGTAAACGTGATCTTTTTCCGGTCCACATCCCCTAATAAAAGTATAAAGTATATATTTGTGTAAACAGCTTCAAATCAAAATTGGAATTCTGTAAACTGTTACTATAAGAAAGACACTTACCGGCCTTCTCTGATTTCGATTGTCATAGATCTAGATACAACGTCGCGAGAGGCGAGGTCTTTTGCAACTGGAGCATAACGTTCCATGAATCTTTCACCCTCGCTATTAATCAGGTAACCACCTTCACCTCGACAGCCTTCTGTGATTAGACATCCAGCGCCGTAGATTCCTGTGAATATTTTGTGACAGTGACAGATGAAAATATTACAAATTAAGGGCATTATGCAGCAAATTTCTGAAATGTTATAATACATGTATGTGATACCTGTTGGGTGGAACTGAACAAACTCAAGATCCTGGTTAGGTAAATTTGCTCGGGAGATCATGGCGGTTCCGTCGCCAGTACAAGTGTGCGCGGATGTACATGAGAAATATGCTCTGCCATAGCCTCCGGTGGCCAATATAGTGTTCTTGGAGTGAAATCTATGAAGGGTTCCATCCTCTAAACATAGTGCAATTACTCCTCGGCATTCACCATCTTCCATCAACAGGTCCAAGGCGAAATATTCAACAAAGTAGTTACAATCATAACTCAAAGACTGCCCATAAAGAGTATGCAACAATGAATGACCGGTACGATCTGCGACGCAACAGCATCTGTGTGCTTGACCTCCTTTACCAAACTTTAGAGATTGACCTCCAAAGGCTCGCTGGTAAATTTTACCTGATTCAATAAAAATGTTAATTCACATTATTTTTAAATCAAACATTGATTCTTTGCCTGTAACTAATGAAGCTTGCAGCATATGTATCAAACGGCAATAAAATCATATTGTCCTAATTTCAATTTGGTGAGAGCTATGACAATAGCATGTCACGTAGCAACGCTGACGTGTTATTTATCAACTGATTACTTTTAGAAGTCTAAAAAATTTGAAACAGTGTTTTCATTTCATATTAATTTTTGACAGACATATTGGTAGGTTTCCTTGTAATTGATAATGCTCAACTGATCAGTATTCAACGGTACTTTCTGTTGCTTTAACTTTGTACACGCAAATAATGGATTCAAATAAAAATCGTGGACTACGTGATCAGCCTGACAATCCTGACAACCCTGACGAAGGAAATAATGAATTCAATGATCAGCACAGTGAAGATGAATTTCCTCGGGCCCAAAACACTTCAAAACGATCTGAATCAAGTTACAAAAGCCAATCCAGGTGTGTCTTAAAAATACTATTAATGCCTTGAAAATATTCATCATCATACAGCTGTGATGCGTTTTGCATTGGAGTAATTAGAAGAGACATTTTTGATGCAACATACGATTGAAATCATGTAAACTGAAAGCAGAATAATATCAAACTGATGGTCAGGCTTAACGATGTATTCATTTTTGCTATATAAAACAATGATTTTAGACCACCGAAGCAATGCAATTAGTAGGATTCTTTAGAAATATTGTGTTTCTGCAGAACTTAAATCAACCGACTTCTACTCAATAGGCCAAATTCAAAAGCAGCGTCGACACAGCAGCGATCACGATCACGGTCTAATGCCCAAACTAGCAGGACGTGGACCAGTATCAATCCCTTCATCAATTTCATGTATGGTTTCCGCAAAGTAGGTTCTATTTCAGGTAGCAGTGATATGCTAAGTACCTCACTAGTTACGAACTAATATATTGTAACATATCATTTTGCACAGACACAGACAGGAGAAAACAGTAAGAACATTTTTCGACTTGGTGGAGAATGCTGGCGAAACATGACAAAAGATGACAAACAGCCATTTATTGATGCGGCAAATCAAAATAAGAAACTGAAGCAAAAGCAAACGAGCCGAGAACAGAAATCAAATAATCTGGATCAACAACAATCCAAGAATCAAGCTCATGATGACAATGTGCCAACAAAGAAGGACTCATCACAACAAGTTTCTACTCCCAAGAAACGCAAGGTGAAAGTTTTTTCAGGCAGGATAATGTGCACGTGTCGATTTAAAAATTGAACTTAAAGCACGAAAAGGGATTTCTAAAACGACCAAACATATTTTAGCTGGATGCTGTAGACATTGATTTCAGATGTATATAAAGATACAGTTCAAGTTACAGTAACGGTGTACTGAAATAATTTTTCACAGGGACAGCAACAAAAAACTGAAATAGATTTGAAAAAGAAACGCACGAAGAGTGACATTGAGTCGGACAGTGATACAGATGATACATCTAGATCAATACATACTGCTACAACCGATTGTCCCTCCGAAGATTCATACCAAAGTTCATAAACTACAGAGGCTGCTATAGTAAGAGAGTGCGAGAAACTAACAGAAAAACTGCTATTGTGTGTTCTAATTTATTTGTTGTATGTTATGTTGGTGATTCGTCTAGTTATACCATATTATACTTGACCTGGATCAGTGTTTCATTAGTAGATGTGCTGTTTTTACTTTTAATATTATACTTTTAATAATGATTGATTCTCATTTACATTATACACAAAAAACTCACCGTCAGGTGTGCGACTGAATGGCATGCCGTAATTTTCAAGTTCAATGACAGCTTTAGGAGCTTCCCTGGTCATGTAATGAATAGCATCCTGATCGCCCAGCCAATCGGAGCCCTTGACTGTGTCGTACATATGCCATTGCCAGTTGTCAGATTCCATGTTACCAAGTGCCGCATTAATGCCGCCCTGAGCAGCGACAGTATGTGACCTTGTGGGAAATAGTTTTGTAATGACAGCGGTCTTAAAACCTTCGGCAACCAGACCGAAAGCAGCACGAAGCCCAGCACCACCAGCACCAACCACAACAGCATCATAAGTATGGTCCACTATCGGATACTGCTTGGAAATGGCATCAGATACTTTGGCCGCTTTACCATCAGGTGTGTAATGAAATTTGCGGCTCGAAAGTGAAGGCAGGCCGATCTTTCTCTGAAATATTGCATTCTTAATGATTATGGAGGGTGTAACATTTATGTAATTACTAATTTTTTATTCAACTTATTACTTGATCGTTCAAGAATTTGGAGAACTTTTATATAACATCACATCAAAATTAATAGAAACAGAATAAGGTGTCACAGTGAATATTTATATAGATTAGTCTTCCTGGAAAATTGAACTACATCATGTTCACTGACGCAATGAAAACTATGATGATTAATAATAATAATTGCTACCTACAGCAGACATACCCAATAGGATATGTCTCCAGGAGTCGCTAAACTTATATGGGGTAAGGAAAGTGATGGATTAGTGACCGTCGTTATGTGTCTACAGTTGTCTTAAGATGTTCAATAGAAACACCCGCATTCACACAAGAAACAATGAAAACTACAGGAAACCTTGCCCAAGTATAGCCGATATATAATGAATTGATAGTGAAATATTTAACGACCACTCCGATTCAGCATAAAAGTAGATTCGTAAATGAAAAAGTTACTAAAAGTGTAAAATTTGAGGTATTCTAAATGAAACGTGTTAAATTTTTTTGCTGGATCAGTAGATACTTTTCTCCATGTTTACAACTTTGATTTGAGAAAAACAGAGAGTGAGAGAGATAAAAAAATTAAAATTTTCAGCACATCTTTATTCATAGTGATGATACATAACATACTTTTCACAATGTAACAAAAAATACAGTTCTTAGTATTTCAGATTTAGCGTCAAGTTTAAATATTTAAATGTGTTGAAAAGATTTAATCTTATACTTCGTTCTCCAAAACTTTGCCGATCGAATTCTGTTTTAATATACATTCTATAATTTCCTCAATTTCCTCAAAGCTATAATGATTCATGCAGTTCAATTACAATTTTCTAGTGCAATTAATGAAACAATACTAAAATCATTTCTTGCTAATTGATAATATATTTGCACGAGTTATCGTCGATTTCGTGATGCAATTACTAGATAGCCATCCCAAAAATAGCTTCTACTTTGAATTGTAAGCATTGCTGAAATTTCATAGAAGCAGTTATAAGCTGAAAAGAACAAATTAAAAGATTATTCATGGTTCGTCCGAAACTAAGCGATCACAATTCAAGAAGTCTAGCTGTGATTTATATTTAGCTTATAAGTACCTTCAACCTTATCTAAACTAAGGATGCGATATCAGTTTGTTAAATTAAGTTAGGTTAGGTGACAAGTGTCGTTACTGTTTGCCACCAGAATACAACCAGAGACGAGTAGAATAGAACTGCTCATAGTATTCATTAGATCAAAATATTGATAGTCCTCGCCTCTGTCGATCTTTGCGATTTGCTTGCAACAACCCAGAATTAATTATCTAATATCCCATATAATATACAATACTTGTATATAATTTGTACTTATTTATAATCTACTTCCTACGTCTCGGCTTTTTTCTATCTGGAATGTTCTAACAATCGAATGAAATTAAAGAGGGGGATAGCGTGACAAACGAACTGGGTGGTTACCGGAAATCACCTATCAGAATTGAAGAATTAAACTTATATAATAATGAGCAAGAGCACACACGCAAGGTACGTCAGATTCATGTATACATATGACAGTAGAAATAAAAGTAAAAATGAGATAAGAACATGCACTCTTCTATCAATTTTACGATACTCGTGAAATTGATTTGTTTTCAATTCCAACCACTTTTCCAGCCGACCAGTGCTGCCACCTGTGGCGGTTAAGAGAACGGAAAGCTACATCTAAAGCTCTGTTCACCGGCCGTTACATACGGTGTAAATTGGCCATTATTTTTGATCATGCGGTAGTCATACAAGTACAAAGAAAAATATTCGCACGCTTCATTGAATAAGACGTTAAAACTAATTTAGCAAAGCTTGTGAGAATATCTTGACTAAAAGCTGAGTAGTTTGCCGCTGGCGATTTCGCTTCCATCATAATTCTATTTAGGTCGATATTCCCTGCACCTTGTAAATTCGCGAATAGGTTAAACCGTCCAACACACAAATATGCGAATTGGTTACGTCCTGTTTCGACGTAATCAGAAAATCATTACGAGCAGTGTAAGCCGTATCGTGCCTATACGTTATTACGGTAAAAGCAATTTAAAACGGTGGAACTTTCCGTGAAAACTGTTGTTGACTTGATACAGAATTAGTTGTTTACGCTAAGCAATTAATCCCGGAGATAGAATAAACCCGACTACATTGCTAATGAGCAGATGCAGCCTGATCGCGTGTAGGAATCTGGGCTATATGTGCTCTGGCAGCTGTCAAGCGTCGTGAGTGTTATCGCATTTTGGGGGATATACCAGGACAAAAAAACAAGACAGATGATCATGTGCCGCGAAGAAAATAAGTTGATAATTAACTCTAATTGATATGATGTTCGTATGAAAAAAACCGACAAGCAAGGAAACTGGCAAAAATGGGGTGTATTTTTAGACCGTTTCGCTAGTCGAAAAGCAATCTGTGCAGATAACTTGAAATTGCACAATAGTTGCGACACTTGGAGAAAATACCCAATTTCACTCACTTTGGGAAAAACAAATGACGACAGGGTCGACACTTACGTAATGGAAAGTAGATCTCATCGTACACTAAAGGTGCGATGAATTAGCGGTTCGATGATACGCTTCGACGAAAATTATATAACTTAAAGAAATACTTACTAGAGTTGCCGAGGGCAGATTCCTCGCGATAATTCCCGGTACTTTCAACATTATGCTCATCTTGGACCTGCCAGGGGGTGTTAATCCAAATTTCGATCCCCTTTTTTACTACCAAAATATTAACGCACGAGCAGTACACTCGCGCACCTCTCGTACGGCGTCGTGAACACTGAACCTGAGTCGGCGACGTCGGTCAGGCCAGTGGGGCCAACGTTACAGAGGGGAAAAAACGCATTGCATATATTATATATCGGGGTAGTTCACTGTTTGTTGCAATTTTCCTCTCTTTTTCCAAACGCTGATTTACCGCAGCTAGATATCGATGCTTTGTTATTCGTCGAAGCATTATTGCAGCAAAGATCTAACGTTACGTTCTTCGTTCCAAGCCCCATACTGCAAACTTATAACCGACGTTCGCGCCAGCGCCGTACGCGCCAGCCAGTTACAGGAAAATACAATCACCGAGAACGACCTGCTGTGATAAATGTTGAGGAAACATGGTATTCGACTAAAACCTAACAGGGAATCGAATTCTCGTATTCTTTTCGGTTCGTACCACGGCGTTTCATTTTCGGACGGCACACGCTAACACGGGTTAAAAATAGCGCCGACTCGGTATTCAATGTGTCGAATTTAAAGCGAACATAATATAGTTTGGGTTGTGTATTTCACTTACGCTTTTGTTTTACTAACTTCTCGCATTACCGTAAAATCCAGGGAGTTAAGTTTGAAGACAGTATAAACCAACGAATTTTATTTGAATATTCATAAGCTCGATCGATTTAAACAATCGTATGAATAAAATAAATACGTGTAAACATGATGTCTGTGAATAATATTTTTCCATCCGGTATAAGTTGCAGCTGTTTACTCACGCTTATACCACTTTCCTGATACGACACTCGAGATATACGTGCATGTTTTTATTTATATAAAAAGTAGGTATAGGTGAAATTCTACGAAACGTAAGTAAGCGACAAGAATAAACTATCGAATTGTGAAAGGAATTCATTTTGTTACACCACGAATTATGACCGTAAAGTCAACACGGGGAAAAAGCATAGTAGGTACAATACGTACCAAGGACAAACTAAATCGCGGTATAGATACAACTGGAAATTATTTACTCGTATATAGTTTATCAACCTGCATTCACACGTATAGTCCTTAGAATCTTGGAACGAGTTGATTATCAGTTGCACTTTTTTGATTTATCATCGGTTAATCTGAACCGGTTTATGCAACTATGTATATGCATATCTAGACCTTATGCCGGGTTAACGCCAACCTTGTTAGTAACTACGTACTGCTGGTGGCACATGTTCCGCTTCACTCTCGTCCAGAGTGGTGTCAATTACCGGCCGGTAGGTAATGCATATCTGAAAATTAAATATACGTAAATATCTGGCTTCATCTTGTTAATTACTCGGACGATGCAGTGCACTCACAGAACCGTCGTCCTGGGCCCAAGTCAGAGTATGTTTGCGCCAATGTTTCTCAATAGGAAGTTTTTTCTGCCCCTCCAAGGGCTTGGAGTAATCGTACTCGTCGATTCGTTCCTGCAATAAATCAATGAATTTTACTTGTAAGGCGTTGTAAACATTCACTGTTGGAAATACAGCTTTTGCTTCGTTCATCGTGTGCGGATTAAAAATTCTAGAATCACCTGTGAAATTCAAGTTATTTCATCGGCCTACAAAAATTAATTGACTTAATAATGACGATCGATTTGTATTGTAGATATGTTCAACATTTACGAACATTATATATATATATATTTAGATGTGTTGATATGTAGCCATGCTACACACCCGTTTCATCCTCTCAAGGTTAAGGAAAAAAAATCGTCGAAATTTCATTCTCAAGAGAGGAACGAACTTGGGCGTGAACTCTTCACCGGTGTGGAACTTTCCTAAGAGCTGTTTGAAAATCCGGAACATTTAAGATCTGACGAGATAGTAAACAGTCGCGTCGGTACAGTCCGTGTGAAAAATGTAATCCATTATAATTACTGACCAAAACCTCTGATCCCAAGGTATCTTTTGAAATAGATCGCAGATCCAATGGAATCAGTTGCGAATGATGAAACACTTAACTAAATTAAACTAATTTAAGCAACAGATTAATCAACGAAACCTTGAAATCTTCTCTCGCGTGAGCTCCTCGCGATTCTTTCCGATTTTCTGCAGCGTAGATAATGTGCATGCAGTTAAGCATCATATTTTGCAACTCCAAGGCTTCTACCAGTTCGGTATTCCATATCAAGGAGGTATCTTGCACCTGTCACGCAATCCACAAAATAAAAACAACCGTTAATTGATCATTTGTTTTGAGTCTTAGATACTGTGTAATTAACTTATACCTATGTGCTGATTATTGGCGCAGGTATTAAACGAAAAATAAGCTGAACATGACTCACGCAAAGGTTCGGTAGATCACACGTATACAATCGAGTCATTTCTCGACAGCCACGCTGAAGGATATCGCAAGTACGGAATACGGAGGCGTATTTATGCATAGTGCGTTGCATTTCTTCCCGCAAAGTTGCCACGGTGATGTTGCCCTGGCTGTAACGGGTCGCGTCGAAGCGACAAATGGACTGCTGTCCAATATCCTAAAACAATGTTTTGCTGGCTGATTGAGAGGCGAAACATTACAATATAATACCAACAAACATAACACTCCTCAACAATTCAATGCAGTACTGCAGACCTTCACAATTGACTGACAAGTAAAGAGAATATGGTAAATACGGTTTCGAATAACAATGGATGTTCTAGAATGAACCACAGAATTGAATATAATCCGAATTCATCTTACGCGCATTATGCCTGACAATGGTCTTCCTGTACGCTATTTCGAATTCTGTAATTGCAAAGAGTCACAAGTGCATGGGTTAATGGCATGACAACGATTACTTGTGAAAAAGGCAATTCGGGTACATCGGAAATCTTGGGGACTAAACGTCTTGTGCGACGGCGACAAGTACCATTATTCTCAATAACAACATCAACTATTGTATGTCGGGGATCTTGATCATCGGTTACTCACGGGAGCAAGATCCATATGACGTTCACCGGGGCGCATCATGCAGTCTATATTATCCGCGATGGCTTTACCAAAGACCAACGTTTCGATGAGGCTGTTGGCTCCGAGACGATTAGCACCGTGAACGGATACGCATGCGGTTTCACCAGCGGCCCACAAACGGTCCAATACTCTGTCATGCTCGTTTTCTCGCGTGAGAACCTCAACAGAATAATTTGTTCAATTGCCATGATAATCCTTCCAGTATATCTATACTAGTGTAGGTAGGAAATCGGAGTGCAAGACTTGAAACAAAAGACGACCGCGTAAAAACGGCTTTATTAATTTATCTGTGTTGAGGTATCTGATGTTAGAAATGCAGTGAGTCAAAAATACTAAAAGCACGTTTCCGTTCCCATGCTTTATAGATTCTTGAGTCTTTTGTCTCAACTCTCTCTTTCTTTCTCTCTCATTTGAGCCCATTGGATCGATACCTGGGCCCTGTAGTTACCCGGGATCCCTCCCATGTTATAATGCACTGTAGGTATAACCGGTATTGGTTCCTTCGTTACATCAACGCCAGCGAAAACCCAGGACAGATGGGAAATGCCCGGTAGCTGTTTTTCGATTACTTCTCGAGGTAGATGCGAGAGCTGCAGGTAAAGGTGATCTTTCTGGGGCCCCACACCTCTGCGTTGCAATTAGAACAACTCAAAACCGGTCATTAAACGAACGGTGCATAACGGAATATAATGAGTCATGGAGCTCGAATAGTTAAGACATAATAGAGTAAACACCGGCAAAACTTCGACTCGTGAAGTATAAAATACTCGTTATATGTCCTACGTAATGATCGGACCGGTCCGGTTCTCGGAGATGTGACGTGACCCGACAAAGACTACCTATTTGAATATATGATCGAAAGGTAAAAATGATTTTGTAATGTACATAGAATTAGTATGACTATTAACTATTTACATTTTGGGATCGCCAAATCTTTTTCATACAAGTATTATTGGCTATACCTTCGTTGTGTACCATTCAAACACGGTACTAGTTTTGTGAGACTTACATGTGTATGCATTCATCACACAAGCTTAGTTTGTTATGATTAAACGGTACGCAATTTCCTAGAATACACTTCAGGTCGTGAAATTTCAGGCCTATGATAGCTAGTAATTCAACAGTTTTTGAAATCTTCAAGTTACAAAGTTCTTCCCTAGACGAGGAGGACGTATTTTATGAAACCTCAAACAAGCAATATTTAACATATTTTATGAAGTTTCCTTCATAAAAGAACTTTACCTAACGAGGTAATAAATATCAGTAAAGGCCCAGTTGGATTCTCAACTTTTACTAGGCGAGAGAAAGCGATTCAAAAATGGTCGTGTATTAAACTAACTGAAGACCCGATAGACGGACCGAAAATATTTTACGATCAGATCAAAGAACCGTTTCAAATTGAAATCCGAAATATGCACCATTCACAAGTACATCGACTTCAAAGTTTGTTATGAGCTGTATGATTGCTACTCGTTTCTTAATATAAAACTCGAAAATTGAAGTACTTTTCGCAATAAGCAACACTCAAATATTCATTTGAGTTTTAAATATACTACTGCCACAGGATCCAAGGCAGGGTTTCAATACTTAGGACGACCACAAAGTAGAGACATTTTCAAACGGAAGCACGTGTCGTATCACTCCTGACACGTGACCGGCGTACTAGTTGGAAGTTATTTTATTATCAAATGACTCAACGAAATCAACGTCTAATGACCGAAGTCATGAGACGTGATACTTTATAATGTAAAGCTATTCAAAACAATTTTCATACGCTTCGTTGAGTATGTGTTGATAATACGTCTATCTTTAATTTTACAGACACTGATTAAGATAATGAATTTACGGCCCACTCTCCGTTGTATTCGTTTTCAAAGCATATCATCTATTAGTAATGGATAAACAATGTTTAATGTACCCAACAAGTATCCACTTGGGGCAATATTGTTATCGCTAAGGAATTGCTATACCTTCCGTCAAGTATTTCGAGTGTCATCGCTCTGGAAACGACATCCCTCGATGCCAGGTCCTTGGCGACAGGCGCGTACTCAGCCATAAAACGCTTTCCTGATGAGTTTATCAAGTATCCACCTTCACCCCTTACACCCTCGGTGACAAGGACTCCACTTCCATAGATTCCTGAATTAATCAACGTCATAAAAACAACTTTTACGTAACGCGCATACCGACTCTTTTCCCTGACTCATTCCTACAGGGTCAATTCACCTCTTAACCATTTACGGTTTTAATCACATTGCTGCGTCACTCAATGACATACACGTACCCATTTTAAAGTGCAACTAACCGGTTGGATGGAACTGCACGAATTCCATGTCTTGAAGAGGTATCCCAGCTCGCGAAATCATTGCCATTCCGTCACCGGTGCAAGAGTGTGCCGCCGTACATGAGAAGTAACATCTTTCAGTACCCCCCGTAGCGATGATCTACAGCAATACTGGGTTAAACGATACCTAACATAAGGTATGTGGAACTGAGTTGGCAACCCACAGTTTGGTGGCCTCTGAACCGATGCATCTGACCCGTCTCCAGCTCATAGGCCAAGACTCCCAAGCAGCAGTCACCGTGCATCAGTAAGTCGAGAGCAAAATATTCAACAAAGTAATGCACGTCGAAACGGAGGCTCTGACCATAGAGAGTATGGAGGACGGCGTGACCAGTACGATCTGCCACAGCGCAAGTACGGTGAGCTTGACCACCTTTACCGAACTTCAATGACTGACCACCGAATGCTCGTTGGTAAATCTTTCCTTCCTTCGTACGACTAAACGCACATCCTGCGGCAGAGTAAGATCCGACATATCATTAGACCATGAATCAATCGGACATATTTTTTCGCAGTTACCATAGTTTTCGAGTTCAAAGACAGCCTTGGGTGCCTCTCGGGACAGAAAGTGGATCGCATCTTGGTCCCCAAGCCAGTCGGAGCCTTTGACAGTGTCATACATGTGCCAGAGCCAGTTGTCTGGCTCGTGATTGCCGATAGCTGCGTTTATGCCACCCTGGGCAGCCACGGTATGTGATCGTGTGGGAAAGAGTTTAGTAATAACTGCTACGCGATAACCTTTTGAGCCAAGACCGAAAGCAGTACGAAGACCGGTGCCACCAGCCCCGACAATCACACAGTCGTAGCAATGGTCGATCATCGGGTAACTCTATTGAAACATTTGAACTTACGTCAAGTTCCAAACGATGGTCAAGGTGGCGAACTTGGTGAAATACTCCTTGGGTAGCTTACAAGCAATACTGATATATACAAATAAATATTTCCACTTACACTGTCTTTGTCGGATTTTTCACACTTGCCTCTCTCCCCGGCGCTGATATTGACATGCAACCGACGGGCATTGCGAAAGGTTGATATCGATACCTATAACCAAGCAGGATTAGTAAATCAGTGACAGATAGATCAATAGTAAGCTAAACATACCCAGGAACTACTCAGACGCTTCAAACTCTGAACTATCAATCGGTTCATTCCGATTCAACACTATTATTTACTTTATAGAAATAATCTAGACTCGACTGGATAGAGCCTTGGGAATTGAAAATATGAAATTTCTCATCAACATTGTCAATCGAGGGAAAGATAAACAAGCATCAAGTAAGTCGCGGATATCGTGATCACGGCAGGAATTACGTCTTTCCATATAGTAGTAATGAAAGTTGTAGGGTGACAGTAAAAAAGTGAAGAAATAGACTTTCTAGACTATTACTTGTCGTCATATCTGAGATCAATTTCGACCCCGAACGACTGATCGGGGCAACGGTGAACTATTAGAGAGCCTATCTGTGACACTTCGGATAAAAAGACTAATACTTGGCAGCAATTTGGGACTGCGCTCAGCCGATTTCTCTCGCTGAATTACGTCGATATAGTGCGCCAAAGATTTGATTCCAGCACTTTTGAAAATCGCGAAAATTTTCGCCAAAAATACAAAGGGGTTAGCCTTACTTTTTTTTTGGGCAAAAAACTTTAGGTCTCAGATTCGATTTAAATGACCCTTATCTGACCAATTGGACCCTCAGAAACTCAGAAATCGCAGCTAAAAGTGCGTAGGACCAACAGGAGAGAAACGGCGAGCGAAAAAGCACCTGCTGAAAAATGTCGAAAACAAAGGTTCTCGTTTTTTGGCTGTAACTTTTGATGCGTTGATCGCAGCGTATTGGAATTGCGCCCAATCGGTTTCTCTCGCAAAATTACGTCGATATAGTGCGCCAAAGATTTGATTCCAGCGCTTTTGAAAATCGCGAAAATTTTCGCCAAAAATACAAAGGGGTTAGCCTTACTTTTTTTTTGGGCAAAAAACTTTGGGTCTCAGATTCGATTTAAATTACCCTCATCCGACCAATTGGACCCTCAGGAACTCAGAAATCGCAGCTTAAAGAGCGTAGGACCAACAGGAGAGAAATGGCGAGCGAAAAAGCACCTGCTGTAAAATGTCGAAAACACAGGTTCTCGTTTTTTGGCTGTAACTTTTGATGCGTTGATCGCAGCGTATTGAAATTGCGCCCAATCGATTTCTCTCGCAAAATTACGTCGATATGGTGCGCCAAAGATTTGATTCCAGCACTTTTGAAAATCGCGAAAATTTTCGCCAAAAATACAAAGGGGTTAGCCTTACTTTTTTTTTGGGCAAAAAACTTTAGGTCTCAGATTCGATTTAAATGACCCTTATCTGACCAATTGGACCCTCAGGAACTCAGAAATCGCAGCTAAAAGAGCGTAGGACCAACAGGAGAGAAACGGCGAGCGAAAAAGCACCTGCTGAAAAATGTCGAAAACACAGATTCTCGTTTTTTGGCTGTAACTTTTGATGCGTTGATCGCAGCGTATTGGAATTGCGCCCAATCGGTTTCTCTCGCAAAATTACGTCGATATAGTGCGCCAAAGATTTGATTCCAGCACTTTTGAAAATCGCGAAAATTTTCGCCAAAAATACAGAGGGGTTAGCCTTACTTTTTTTTTGGGCAAAAAACTTTAGGTCTCAGATTCGATTTAAATGACCCTTATCTGACCAATTGGACCCTCAGGAACTCAGAAATCGCAGCTTAAAGGGCGTAGGCCAACAGGAGAGAAATGGCGAGCGAAAAAGCACCTGCTGAAAAATGTCGAAAACACAGGTTCTCGTTTTTTGGCTGTAACTTTTGATGCGTTGATCGCAGCGTATTGAAATTGCGCCTAATCGATTTCTCTCGCAAAATTACGTCGATATAGTGCGCCAAAGATTTGATTCCAGCACTTTTGAAAATCGCGAAAATTTTCGCCAAAAATACAAAGGGGTTAGCCTTACTTTTTTTTTGGGCAAAAAACTTTAGGTCTCAGATTCGATTTAAATGACCCTTATCTGACCAATTGGACCCTCAGGAACTCAGAAATCGCAGCTAAAAGAGCGTAGGACCAACAGGAGAGAAACGGCGAGCGAAAAAGCACCTGCTGAAAAATGTCGAAAACAAAGGTTCTCGTTTTTTGGCTGTAACTTTTGGTGCGTTGATCGCAGCGTATTGGAATTGCGCCCAATCGGTTTCTCTCGCAAAATTACGTCGATATAGTGCGCCAAAGATTTGATTCCAGCACTTTTGAAAATCGCGAAAATTTTCGCCAAAAATACAAAGGGGTAAGCCTTACTTTTTTTTTGGGCAAAAAACTTTAGGTCTCAGATTCGATTTAAATGACCCTTATCTGACCAATTGGACCCTCAGGAACTCAGAAATCGCAGCTAAAAGAGCGTAGGACCAACAGGAGAGAAACGGCGAGCGAAAAAGCACCTGCTGAAAAATGTCGAAAACACAGGTTCTCGTTTTTTGGCTGTAACTTTTGATGCGTTGATCGCAGCGTATTGGAATTGCGCCCAATCGGTTTCTCTCGCAAAATTACGTCGATATAGTGCGCCAAAGATTTGATTCCAGCACTTTTGAAAATCGCGAAAATTTTCGCCAAAAATACAAAGGGGTTAGCCTTACTTTTTTTTTGGGCAAAAAACTTTAGGTCTCAGATTCGATTTAAATGACCCTTATCTGACCAATTGGACCCTCAGGAACTCAGAAATCGCAGCTAAAAGAGCGTAGGACCAACAGGAGAGAAACGGCGAGCGAAAAAGCACCTGCTGAAAAATGTCGAAAACAAAGGTTCTCGTTTTTTGGCTGTAACTTTTGATGCGTTGATCGCAGCGTATTGGAATTGCGCCCAATCGGTTTCTCTCGCAAAATTACGTCGATATAGTGCGCCAAAGATTTGATTCCAGCACTTTTGAAAATCGCGAAAATTTTCGCCAAAAATACAAAGGGGTTAGCCTCACTTTTTTTTTGGGCAAAAAACTTTAGGTCTCAGATTCGATTTAAATGACCCTTATCTGACCAATTGGACCCTCAGGAACTCAGAAATCGCAGCTAAAAGAGCGTAGGACCAACAGGAGAGAAACGGCGAGCGAAAAAGCACATGCTGAAAAATGTCGAAAACACAGGTTCTCGTTTTTTGGCTGTAACTTTTGATGCGTTGATCGCAGCGTATTGAGATTGCGCCCAATCGATTTCTCTCGCAAAATTACGTCGATATAGTGCGCCAAAGATTTGATTCCAGCACTTTTGAAAATCGCGAAAATTTTCGCCAAAAATACATAGGGGTTAGCCTTACTTTTTTTTTGGGCAAAAAACTTTAGGTCTCAGATTCGATTTAAATTACCCTTATCTGACCAATTGGACCCTCAGGAACTCGGAAATCGCAGCTTAAAGAGCGTAGGACCAACAGGAGAGAAATGGCGAGCGAAAAAGCACCTGCTGAAAAATGTCGAAAACACAGGTTCTCGTTTTTTGGCTGTAACTTTTGATGCGTTGATCGCAGCGTATTGAAATTGCGCCCAATCGATTTCTCTCGCAAAATTACGTCGATATAGTGCGCCAAAGATTTGATTCCAGCACTTTTGAAAATCGCGAAAATTTTCGCCAAAAATACAAAGGGGTTAGCCTTACTTTTTTTTTGGGCAAAAAACTTTAGGTCTCAGATTCGATTTAAATGACCCTTATCTGACCAATTGGACCCTCAGGAACTCAGAAATCGCAGCTAAAAGAGCGTAGGACCAACAGGAGAGAAACGGCGAGCGAAAAAGCACCTGCTGAAAAATGTCGAAAACACAGATTCTCGTTTTTAGGCTGTAACTTTTGATGCGTTGATCGCAGCGTATTGGAATTGCGCCCAATCGGTTTCTCTCGCAAAATTACGTCGATATAGTGCGCCAAAGATTTGATTCCAGCACTTTTGAAAATCGCGAAAATTTTCGCCAAAAATACAAAGGGGTTAGCCTTACTTTTTTTTTGGGCAAAAAACTTTAGGTCTCAGATTCGATTTAAATGACCCTTATCTGACCAATTGGACCCTCAGGAACTCAGAAATCGCAGCTTAAAGGGCGTAGGCCAACAGGAGAGAAATGGCGAGCGAAAAAGCACCTGCTGAAAAATGTCGAAAACACAGGTTCTCGTTTTTTGGCTGTAACTTTTGATGCGTTGATCGCAGCGTATTGAAATTGCGCCTAATCGATTTCTCTCGCAAAATTACGTCGATATAGTACGCCAAAGATTTGATTCCAGCACTTTTGAAAATCGCGAAAATTTTCGCCAAAAATACAAAGGGGTTAGCCTTACTGTTTTTTTGGGCAAAAAACTTTAGGTCTCAGATTCGATTTAAATGACCCTTATCTGACCAATTGGACCCTCAGGAACTCAGAAATCGCAGCTAAAAGAGCGTAGGACCAACAGGAGAGAAACGGCGAGCGAAAAAGCACCTGCTGAAAAATGTCGAAAACAAAGGTTCTCGTTTTTTGGCTGTAACTTTTGATGCGTTGATCGCAGCGTATTGGAATTGCGCCCAATCGGTTTCTCTCGCAAAATTACGTCGATATAGTGCGCCAAAGATTTGATTCCAGCGCTTTTGAAAATCGCGAAAATTTTCGCCAAAAATACAAAGGGGTTAGCCTTACTTTTTTTTTGGGCAAAAAACTTTGGGTCTCAGATTCGATTTAAATTACCCTCATCCGACCAATTGGACCCTCAGGAACTCAGAAATCGCAGCTTAAAGAGCGTAGGACCAACAGGAGAGAAATGGCGAGCGAAAAAGCACCTGCTGTAAAATGTCGAAAACACAGGTTCTCGTTTTTTGGCTGTAACTTTTGATGCGTTGATCGCAGCGTATTGAAATTGCGCCCAATCGATTTCTCTCGCAAAATTACGTCGATATGGTGCGCCAAAGATTTGATTCCAGCACTTTTGAAAATCGCGAAAATTTTCGCCAAAAATACAAAGGGGTTAGCCTTACTTTTTTTTTGGGCAAAAAACTTTAGGTCTCAGATTCGATTTAAATGACCCTTATCTGACCAATTGGACCCTCAGGAACTCAGAAATCGCAGCTAAAAGAGCGTAGGACCAACAGGAGAGAAACGGCGAGCGAAAAAGCACCTGCTGAAAAATGTCGAAAACACAGATTCTCGTTTTTTGGCTGTAACTTTTGATGCGTTGATCGCAGCGTATTGGAATTGCGCCCAATCGGTTTCTCTCGCAAAATTACGTCGATATAGTGCGCCAAAGATTTGATTCCAGCACTTTTGAAAATCGCGAAAATTTTCGCCAAAAATACAGAGGGGTTAGCCTTACTTTTTTTTTGGGCAAAAAACTTTAGGTCTCAGATTCGATTTAAATGACCCTTATCTGACCAATTGGACCCTCAGGAACTCAGAAATCGCAGCTTAAAGGGCGTAGGCCAACAGGAGAGAAATGGCGAGCGAAAAAGCACCTGCTGAAAAATGTCGAAAACACAGGTTCTCGTTTTTTGGCTGTAACTTTTGATGCGTTGATCGCAGCGTATTGAAATTGCGCCTAATCGATTTCTCTCGCAAAATTACGTCGATATAGTGCGCCAAAGATTTGATTCCAGCACTTTTGAAAATCGCGAAAATTTTCGCCAAAAATACAAAGGGGTTAGCCTTACTTTTTTTTTGGGCAAAAAACTTTAGGTCTCAGATTCGATTTAAATGACCCTTATCTGACCAATTGGACCCTCAGGAACTCAGAAATCGCAGCTAAAAGAGCGTAGGACCAACAGGAGAGAAACGGCGAGCGAAAAAGCACCTGCTGAAAAATGTCGAAAACAAAGGTTCTCGTTTTTTGGCTGTAACTTTTGGTGCGTTGATCGCAGCGTATTGGAATTGCGCCCAATCGGTTTCTCTCGCAAAATTACGTCGATATAGTGCGCCAAAGATTTGATTCCAGCACTTTTGAAAATCGCGAAAATTTTCGCCAAAAATACAAAGGGGTAAGCCTTACTTTTTTTTTGGGCAAAAAACTTTAGGTCTCAGATTCGATTTAAATGACCCTTATCTGACCAATTGGACCCTCAGGAACTCAGAAATCGCAGCTAAAAGAGCGTAGGACCAACAGGAGAGAAACGGCGAGCGAAAAAGCACCTGCTGAAAAATGTCGAAAACACAGGTTCTCGTTTTTTGGCTGTAACTTTTGATGCGTTGATCGCAGCGTATTGGAATTGCGCCCAATCGGTTTCTCTCGCAAAATTACGTCGATATAGTGCGCCAAAGATTTGATTCCAGCACTTTTGAAAATCGCGAAAATTTTCGCCAAAAATACAAAGGGGTTAGCCTTACTTTTTTTTTGGGCAAAAAACTTTAGGTCTCAGATTCGATTTAAATGACCCTTATCTGACCAATTGGACCCTCAGGAACTCAGAAATCGCAGCTAAAAGAGCGTAGGACCAACAGGAGAGAAACGGCGAGCGAAAAAGCACCTGCTGAAAAATGTCGAAAACAAAGGTTCTCGTTTTTTGGCTGTAACTTTTGATGCGTTGATCGCAGCGTATTGGAATTGCGCCCAATCGGTTTCTCTCGCAAAATTACGTCGATATAGTGCGCCAAAGATTTGATTCCAGCACTTTTGAAAATCGCGAAAATTTTCGCCAAAAATACAAAGGGGTTAGCCTCACTTTTTTTTTGGGCAAAAAACTTTAGGTCTCAGATTCGATTTAAATGACCCTTATCTGACCAATTGGACCCTCAGGAACTCAGAAATCGCAGCTAAAAGAGCGTAGGACCAACAGGAGAGAAACGGCGAGCGAAAAAGCACATGCTGAAAAATGTCGAAAACACAGGTTCTCGTTTTTTGGCTGTAACTTTTGATGCGTTGATCGCAGCGTATTGAGATTGCGCCCAATCGATTTCTCTCGCAAAATTACGTCGATATAGTGCGCCAAAGATTTGATTCCAGCACTTTTGAAAATCGCGAAAATTTTCGCCAAAAATACATAGGGGTTAGCCTTACTTTTTTTTTGGGCAAAAAACTTTAGGTCTCAGATTCGATTTAAATTACCCTTATCTGACCAATTGGACCCTCAGGAACTCGGAAATCGCAGCTTAAAGAGCGTAGGACCAACAGGAGAGAAATGGCGAGCGAAAAAGCACCTGCTGAAAAATGTCGAAAACACAGGTTCTCGTTTTTTGGCTGTAACTTTTGATGCGTTGATCGCAGCGTATTGAAATTGCGCCCAATCGATTTCTCTCGCAAAATTACGTCGATATAGTGCGCCAAAGATTTGATTCCAGCACTTTTGAAAATCGCGAAAATTTTCGCCAAAAATACAAAGGGGTTAGCCTTACTTTTTTTTTGGGCAAAAAACTTTAGGTCTCAGATTCGATTTAAATGACCCTTATCTGACCAATTGGACCCTCAGGAACTCAGAAATCGCAGCTAAAAGAGCGTAGGACCAACAGGAGAGAAACGGCGAGCGAAAAAGCACCTGCTGAAAAATGTCGAAAACACAGATTCTCGTTTTTAGGCTGTAACTTTTGATGCGTTGATCGCAGCGTATTGGAATTGCGCCCAATCGGTTTCTCTCGCAAAATTACGTCGATATAGTGCGCCAAAGATTTGATTCCAGCACTTTTGAAAATCGCGAAAATTTTCGCCAAAAATACAAAGGGGTTAGCCTTACTTTTTTTTTGGGCAAAAAACTTTAGGTCTCAGATTCGATTTAAATGACCCTTATCTGACCAATTGGACCCTCAGGAACTCAGAAATCGCAGCTTAAAGGGCGTAGGCCAACAGGAGAGAAATGGCGAGCGAAAAAGCACCTGCTGAAAAATGTCGAAAACACAGGTTCTCGTTTTTTGGCTGTAACTTTTGATGCGTTGATCGCAGCGTATTGAAATTGCGCCTAATCGATTTCTCTCGCAAAATTACGTCGATATAGTACGCCAAAGATTTGATTCCAGCACTTTTGAAAATCGCGAAAATTTTCGCCAAAAATACAAAGGGGTTAGCCTTACTGTTTTTTTGGGCAAAAAACTTTAGGTCTCAGATTCGATTTAAATGACCCTTATCTGACCAATTGGACCCTCAGGAACTCAGAAATCGCAGCTAAAAGAGCGTAGGACCAACAGGAGAGAAACGGCGAGCGAAAAAGCACCTGCTGAAAAATGTCGAAAACAAAGGTTCTCGTTGTTTGGCTGTAACTTTTGATGCGTTGATCGCAGCGTATTGGAATTGCGCCCAATCGATTTCTCTCGCAAAATTACGTCGATATCGTGCGCCAAAGATTTGATTCCAGCACTTTTGAAAATCGCGAAAATTTTCGCCAAAAATACAAAGGGGTTAGCCTTACTTTTTTTTTGGGCAAAAAACTTTAGGTCTCAGATTCGATTTAAATGACCCTTATCTGACCAATTGGACCCTCAGGAACTCAGAAATCGCAGCTAAAAGAGCGTAGGACCAACAGGAGAGAAATGGCGAGCGAAAAAGCACCTGCTGTAAAATGTCGAAAACACAGGTTCTCGTTTTTTGGCTGTAACTTTTGATGCGTTGATCGCAGCGTATTGAAATTGCGCCCAATCGATTTCTCTCGCAAAATTACGTCGATATGGTGCGCCAAAGATTTGATTCCAGCACTTTTGAAAATCGCGAAAATTTTCGCCAAAAATACAAAGGGGTTAGCCTTACTTTTTTTTTGGGCAAAAAACTTTAGGTCTCAGATTCGATTTAAATGACCCTTATCTGACCAATTGGACCCTCAGGAACTCAGAAATCGCAGCTAAAAGAGCGTAGGACCAACAGGAGAGAAACGGCGAGCGAAAAAGCACCTGCTGAAAAATGTCGAAAACACAGATTCTCGTTTTTTGGCTGTAACTTTTGATGCGTTGATCGCAGCGTATTGGAATTGCGCCCAATCGGTTTCTCTCGCAAAATTACGTCGATATAGTGCGCCAAAGATTTGATTCCAGCACTTTTGAAAATCGCGAAAATTTTCGCCAAAAATACAGAGGGGTTAGCCTTACTTTTTTTTTGGGCAAAAAACTTTAGGTCTCAGATTCGATTTAAATGACCCTTATCTGACCAATTGGACCCTCAGGAACTCAGAAATCGCAGCTTAAAGGGCGTAGGCCAACAGGAGAGAAATGGCGAGCGAAAAAGCACCTGCTGAAAAATGTCGAAAACACAGGTTCTCGTTTTTTGGCTGTAACTTTTGATGCGTTGATCGCAGCGTATTGAAATTGCGCCTAATCGATTTCTCTCGCAAAATTACGTCGATATAGTGCGCCAAAGATTTGATTCCAGCACTTTTGAAAATCGCGAAAATTTTCGCCAAAAATACAAAGGGGTTAGCCTTACTTTTTTTTTGGGCAAAAAACTTTAGGTCTCAGATTCGATTTAAATGACCCTTATCTGACCAATTGGACCCTCAGGAACTCAGAAATCGCAGCTAAAAGAGCGTAGGACCAACAGGAGAGAAACGGCGAGCGAAAAAGCACCTGCTGAAAAATGTCGAAAACAAAGGTTCTCGTTTTTTGGCTGTAACTTTTGGTGCGTTGATCGCAGCGTATTGGAATTGCGCCCAATCGGTTTCTCTCGCAAAATTACGTCGATATAGTGCGCCAAAGATTTGATTCCAGCACTTTTGAAAATCGCGAAAATTTTCGCCAAAAATACAAAGGGGTAAGCCTTACTTTTTTTTTGGGCAAAAAACTTTAGGTCTCAGATTCGATTTAAATGACCCTTATCTGACCAATTGGACCCTCAGGAACTCAGAAATCGCAGCTAAAAGAGCGTAGGACCAACAGGAGAGAAACGGCGAGCGAAAAAGCACCTGCTGAAAAATGTCGAAAACACAGGTTCTCGTTTTTTGGCTGTAACTTTTGATGCGTTGATCGCAGCGTATTGGAATTGCGCCCAATCGGTTTCTCTCGCAAAATTACGTCGATATAGTGCGCCAAAGATTTGATTCCAGCACTTTTGAAAATCGCGAAAATTTTCGCCAAAAATACAAAGGGGTTAGCCTTACTTTTTTTTTGGGCAAAAAACTTTAGGTCTCAGATTCGATTTAAATGACCCTTATCTGACCAATTGGACCCTCAGGAACTCAGAAATCGCAGCTAAAAGAGCGTAGGACCAACAGGAGAGAAACGGCGAGCGAAAAAGCACATGCTGAAAAATGTCGAAAACACAGGTTCTCGTTTTTTGGCTGTAACTTTTGATGCGTTGATCGCAGCGTATTGAGATTGCGCCCAATCGATTTCTCTCGCAAAATTACGTCGATATAGTGCGCCAAAGATTTGATTCCAGCACTTTTGAAAATCGCGAAAATTTTCGCCAAAAATACATAGGGGTTAGCCTTACTTTTTTTTTGGGCAAAAAACTTTAGGTCTCAGATTCGATTTAAATTACCCTTATCTGACCAATTGGACCCTCAGGAACTCGGAAATCGCAGCTTAAAGAGCGTAGGACCAACAGGAGAGAAATGGCGAGCGAAAAAGCACCTGCTGAAAAATGTCGAAAACACAGGTTCTCGTTTTTTGGCTGTAACTTTTGATGCGTTGATCGCAGCGTATTGAAATTGCGCCCAATCGATTTCTCTCGCAAAATTACGTCGATATAGTGCGCCAAAGATTTGATTCCAGCACTTTTGAAAATCGCGAAAATTTTCGCCAAAAATACAAAGGGGTTAGCCTTACTTTTTTTTTGGGCAAAAAACTTTAGGTCTCAGATTCGATTTAAATGACCCTTATCTGACCAATTGGACCCTCAGGAACTCAGAAATCGCAGCTAAAAGAGCGTAGGACCAACAGGAGAGAAACGGCGAGCGAAAAAGCACCTGCTGAAAAATGTCGAAAACACAGATTCTCGTTTTTAGGCTGTAACTTTTGATGCGTTGATCGCAGCGTATTGGAATTGCGCCCAATCGGTTTCTCTCGCAAAATTACGTCGATATAGTGCGCCAAAGATTTGATTCCAGCACTTTTGAAAATCGCGAAAATTTTCGCCAAAAATACAAAGGGGTTAGCCTTACTTTTTTTTTGGGCAAAAAACTTTAGGTCTCAGATTCGATTTAAATGACCCTTATCTGACCAATTGGACCCTCAGGAACTCAGAAATCGCAGCTTAAAGGGCGTAGGCCAACAGGAGAGAAATGGCGAGCGAAAAAGCACCTGCTGAAAAATGTCGAAAACACAGGTTCTCGTTTTTTGGCTGTAACTTTTGATGCGTTGATCGCAGCGTATTGAAATTGCGCCTAATCGATTTCTCTCGCAAAATTACGTCGATATAGTACGCCAAAGATTTGATTCCAGCACTTTTGAAAATCGCGAAAATTTTCGCCAAAAATACAAAGGGGTTAGCCTTACTGTTTTTTTGGGCAAAAAACTTTAGGTCTCAGATTCGATTTAAATGACCCTTATCTGACCAATTGGACCCTCAGGAACTCAGAAATCGCAGCTAAAAGAGCGTAGGACCAACAGGAGAGAAACGGCGAGCGAAAAAGCACCTGCTGAAAAATGTCGAAAACAAAGGTTCTCGTTGTTTGGCTGTAACTTTTGATGCGTTGATCGCAGCGTATTGGAATTGCGCCCAATCGATTTCTCTCGCAAAATTACGTCGATATCGTGCGCCAAAGATTTGATTCCAGCACTTTTGAAAATCGCGAAAATTTTCGCCAAAAATACAAAGGGGTTAGCCTTACTTTTTTTTTGGGCAAAAAACTTTAGGTCTCAGATTCGATTTAAATGACCCTTATCTGACCAATTGGACCCTCAGGAACTCAGAAATCGCAGCTAAAAGAGCGTAGGACCAACAGGAGAGAAACGGCGAGCGAAAAAGCACCTGCTGAAAAATGTCGAAAACAAAGGATCTCGTTTTTTGGCTGTAACTTTTGATGCGTTGATCGCAGCGTATTGGAATTGCGCCCAATCGGTTTCTCTCGCAAAATTACGTCGATATAGTGCGCCAAAGATTTGATTCCAGCACTTTTGAAAATCGCGAAAATTTTCGCCAGAAATACAAAGGGGTTAGCCTTACTGTTTTTTTGGGCAAAAAACTTTAGGTCTCAGATTCGATTTAAATGACCCTTATCTGACCAATTGGACCCTCAGGAACTCAGAAATCGCAGCTAAAAGAGCGTAGGACCAACAGGAGAGAAACGGCGAGCGAAAAAGCACCTGCTGAAAAATGTCGAAAACAAAGGTTCTCGTTGTTTGGCTGTAACTTTTGATGCGTTGATCGCAGCGTATTGGAATTGCGCCCAATCGATTTCTCTCGCAAAATTACGTCGATATCGTGCGCCAAAGATTTGATTCCAGCACTTTTGAAAATCGCGAAAATTTTCGCCAAAAATACAAAGGGGTTAGCCTTACTGTTTTTTTGGGCAAAAAACTTTAGGTCTCAGATTCGATTTAAATGACCCTTATCTGACCAATTGGACCCTCAGGAACTCAGAAATCGCAGCTAAAAGAGCGTAGGACCAACAGGAGAGAAACGGCGAGCGAAAAAGCACCTGCTGAAAAATGTCGAAAACGCAGGTTCTCGTTTTTTGGCTGTAACTTTTGATGCGTTGATCGCAGCGTCTTGGAATTGCGCCCAATCGATTTCTCTTGCAAAATTACGTCGATATAGTGCGCCAAAGATTTGATTCCAGCACTTTTGAAAATCGCGAAAATTTTCGCCAAAAATACAAAGGGGTTAGCCTCACTTTTTTTTTGGGCAAAAAACATTAGGTCTCAGATTCGATTTAAATGACCCTTATCTGACCAATTGGACCCTCAGGAACTCAGAAATCGCAGCTAAAAGAGCGTAGGACCAACAGGAGAGAATCGGCGAGCGAAAAAGCACCTGCTGAAAAATGTCGAAAACAAAGGTTCTCGTTTTTTGGCTGTAACTTTTGATGCGTTGATCGCAGCGTATTGGAATTGCGCCCAATCGGTTTCTCTTGCAAAATTACGTCGATATAGTGCGCCAAAGATTTGATTCCAGCACTTTTGAAAATCGCGAAAATTTTCGCCAAAAATACAGAGGGGTTAGCCTTACTTTTTTTTTGGGCAAAAAACTTTAGGTCTCAGATTCGATTTAAATGACCCTTATCTGACCAATTGGGCCCTCAGGAACTCAGAAATCGCAGCCAAAAGAGCGTAGGACCAACAGGAGAGAAACGGCGAGCGAAAAAGCACCTGCTGAAAAATGTCGAAAACAAAGGTGCTCGTTTTTTGGCTGTAACTTTTGATGCGTTGATCGCAGCGTATTGGAATTGCGCCCAATCGATTTCTCTCGCAAGATTACGTTGATATAGTGCGCCAAAGATTTGATTCCAGCACTTTTGAAAATCGCGAAAATTTTCGCCAAAAATACAAAGGGGTTAGCCTTACTTTTTTTTTGGGCAAAAAACTTTAGGTCTCAGATTCGATTTAAATGACCCTTATCTGACCAATTGGGCCCTCAGGAACTCAGAAATCGCAGCCAAAAGAGCGTAGGACCAACAGGAGAGAAACGGCGAGCGAAAAAGCACCTGCTGAAAAATGTCGAAAACAAAGGTGCTCGTTTTTTGGCTGTAACTTTTGATGCGTTGATCGCAGCGTATTGGAATTGCGCCCAATCGATTTCTCTCGCAAGATTACGTTGATATAGTGCGCCAAAGATTTGATTCCAGCACTTTTGAAAATCGCGAAAATTTTCGCCAAAAATACAAAGGGGTTAGCCTTACTTTTTTTTTGGGCAAAAAACTTTAGGTCTCAGATTCGATTCAAATGACCCTTATCTGACCAATTGGACCCTCAGGAACTCAGAAATCGCAGCTAAAAGAGCGTAGGACCAACAGGAGAGAAACGGCGAGCGAAAAAGCACCTGCTGAAAAATGTCGAAAACTAAGGTTCTCGTTTTTTGGCTGTAACTTTTGATGCGTTGATCGCAGCGTCTTGGAATTGCGCCCAATCGATTTCTCTCGCAAAATTACGTCGATATAGTGCGCCAAAGATTTGATTCCAGCACTTTTGAAAATCGCGAAAATTTTCGCCAAAAATACAAAGGGGTTAGCCTTACTTTTTTTTTGGGCAAAAAACTTTAGGTCTCAGATTCGATTTAAATTACCCTTATCTGACCAATTGGACCCTCAGGAACTCAGAAATCGCAGCTAAAAGAGCGTAGGACCAACAGGAGAGAATCGGCGAGCGAAAAAGCACCTGCTGAAAAATGTCGAAAACAAAGGTTCTCGTTTTTTGGCTGTAACTTTTGATGCGTTGATCGCAGCGTATTGGAATTGCGCCCAATCGGTTTCTCTTGCAAAATTACGTCGATATAGTGCGCCAAAGATTTGATTCCAGCACTTTTGAAAATCGCGAAAATTTTCGCCAAAAATACAGAGGGGTTAGCCTTACTTTTTTTTTGGGCAAAAAACTTTAGGTCTCAGATTCGATTTAAATGACCCTTATCTGACCAATTGGGCCCTCAGGAACTCAGAAATCGCAGCCAAAAGAGCGTAGGACCAACAGGAGAGAAACGGCGAGCGAAAAAGCACCTGCTGAAAAATGTCGAAAACAAAGGTGCTCGTTTTTTGGCTGTAACTTTTGATGCGTTGATCGCAGCGTATTGGAATTGCGCCCAATCGATTTCTCTCGCAAGATTACGTTGATATAGTGCGCCAAAGATTTGATTCCAGCACTTTTGAAAATCGCGAAAATTTTCGCCAAAAATACAAAGGGGTTAGCCTTACTTTTTTTTTGGGCAAAAAACTTTAGGTCTCAGATTCGATTTAAATGACCCTTATCTGACCAATTGGGCCCTCAGGAACTCAGAAATCGCAGCCAAAAGAGCGTAGGACCAACAGGAGAGAAACGGCGAGCGAAAAAGCACCTGCTGAAAAATGTCGAAAACAAAGGTGCTCGTTTTTTGGCTGTAACTTTTGATGCGTTGATCGCAGCGTATTGGAATTGCGCCCAATCGATTTCTCTCGCAAGATTACGTTGATATAGTGCGCCAAAGATTTGATTCCAGCACTTTTGAAAATCGCGAAAATTTTCGCCAAAAATACAAAGGGGTTAGCCTTACTTTTTTTTTGGGCAAAAAACTTTAGGTCTCAGATTCGATTCAAATGACCCTTATCTGACCAATTGGACCCTCAGGAACTCAGAAATCGCAGCTAAAAGAGCGTAGGACCAACAGGAGAGAAACGGCGAGCGAAAAAGCACCTGCTGAAAAATGTCGAAAACTAAGGTTCTCGTTTTTTGGCTGTAACTTTTGATGCGTTGATCGCAGCGTCTTGGAATTGCGCCCAATCGATTTCTCTCGCAAAATTACGTCGATATAGTGCGCCAAAGATTTGATTCCAGCACTTTTGAAAATCGCGAAAATTTTCGCCAAAAATACAAAGGGGTTAGCCTTACTTTTTTTTTGGGCAAAAAACTTTAGGTCTCAGATTCGATTTAAATTACCCTTATCTGACCAATTGGACCCTCAGGAACTCAGAAATCGCAGCTAAAAGAGCGTAGGACCAACAGGAGAGAAACGGCGAGCGAAAAAGCACCTGCTGAAAAATGTCGAAAACTAAGGTTCTCGTTTTTTGGCTGTAACTTTTGATGCGTTGATCGCAGCGTCTTGGAATTGCGCCCAATCGATTTCTCTCGCAAAATTACGTCGATATAGTGCGCCAAAGATTTGATTCCAGCACTTTTGAAAATCGCGAAAATTTTCGCCAAAAATACAAAGGGGTTAGCCTTACTTTTTTTTTGGGCAAAAAACTTTAGGTCTCAGATTCGATTTAAATGACCCTTATCTGACCAATTGGACCCTCAGGAACTCAGAAATCGCAGCTAAAAGAGCGTAGGACCAACAGGAGAGAAACGGCGAGCGAAAAAGCACCTGCTGAAAAATGTCGAAAACAAAGGATCTCGTTTTTTGGCTGTAACTTTTGATGCGTTGATCGCAGCGTATTGGAATTGCGCCCAATCGGTTTCTCTCGCAAAATTACGTCGATATAGTGCGCCAAAGATTTGATTCCAGCACTTTTGAAAATCGCGAAGATTTTCGCCAGAAATACAAAGGGGTTAGCCTTACTGTTTTTTTGGGCAAAAAACTTTAGGTCTCAGATTCGATTTAAATGACCCTTATCTGACCAATTGGACCCTCAGGAACTCAGAAATCGCAGCTAAAAGAGCGTAGGACCAACAGGAGAGAAACGGCGAGCGAAAAAGCACCTGCTGAAAAATGTCGAAAACAAAGGTTCTCGTTGTTTGGCTGTAACTTTTGATGCGTTGATCGCAGCGTATTGGAATTGCGCCCAATCGATTTCTCTCGCAAAATTACGTCGATATCGTGCGCCAAAGATTTGATTCCAGCACTTTTGAAAATCGCGAAAATTTTCGCCAGAAATACAAAGGGGTTAGCCTTACTGTTTTTTTGGGCAAAAAACTTTAGGTCTCAGATTCGATTTAAATGACCCTTATCTGACCAATTGGACCCTCAGGAACTCAGAAATCGCAGCTAAAAGAGCGTAGGACCAACAGGAGAGAAACGGCGAGCGAAAAAGCACCTGCTGAAAAATGTCGAAAACAAAGGTTCTCGTTGTTTGGCTGTAACTTTTGATGCGTTGATCGCAGCGTATTGGAATTGCGCCCAATCGATTTCTCTCGCAAAATTACGTCGATATCGTGCGCCAAAGATTTGATTCCAGCACTTTTGAAAATCGCGAAAATTTTCGCCAAAAATACAAAGGGGTTAGCCTTACTGTTTTTTTGGGCAAAAAACTTTAGGTCTCAGATTCGATTTAAATGACCCTTATCTGACCAATTGGACCCTCAGGAACTCAGAAATCGCAGCTAAAAGAGCGTAGGACCAACAGGAGAGAAACGGCGAGCGAAAAAGCACCTGCTGAAAAATGTCGAAAACGCAGGTTCTCGTTTTTTGGCTGTAACTTTTGATGCGTTGATCGCAGCGTCTTGGAATTGCGCCCAATCGATTTCTCTTGCAAAATTACGTCGATATAGTGCGCCAAAGATTTGATTCCAGCACTTTTGAAAATCGCGAAAATTTTCGCCAAAAATACAAAGGGGTTAGCCTCACTTTTTTTTTGGGCAAAAAACATTAGGTCTCAGATTCGATTTAAATGACCCTTATCTGACCAATTGGACCCTCAGGAACTCAGAAATCGCAGCTAAAAGAGCGTAGGACCAACAGGAGAGAATCGGCGAGCGAAAAAGCACCTGCTGAAAAATGTCGAAAACAAAGGTTCTCGTTTTTTGGCTGTAACTTTTGATGCGTTGATCGCAGCGTATTGGAATTGCGCCCAATCGGTTTCTCTTGCAAAATTACGTCGATATAGTGCGCCAAAGATTTGATTCCAGCACTTTTGAAAATCGCGAAAATTTTCGCCAAAAATACAGAGGGGTTAGCCTTACTTTTTTTTTGGGCAAAAAACTTTAGGTCTCAGATTCGATTTAAATGACCCTTATCTGACCAATTGGGCCCTCAGGAACTCAGAAATCGCAGCCAAAAGAGCGTAGGACCAACAGGAGAGAAACGGCGAGCGAAAAAGCACCTGCTGAAAAATGTCGAAAACAAAGGTGCTCGTTTTTTGGCTGTAACTTTTGATGCGTTGATCGCAGCGTATTGGAATTGCGCCCAATCGATTTCTCTCGCAAGATTACGTTGATATAGTGCGCCAAAGATTTGATTCCAGCACTTTTGAAAATCGCGAAAATTTTCGCCAAAAATACAAAGGGGTTAGCCTTACTTTTTTTTTGGGCAAAAAACTTTAGGTCTCAGATTCGATTTAAATGACCCTTATCTGACCAATTGGGCCCTCAGGAACTCAGAAATCGCAGCCAAAAGAGCGTAGGACCAACAGGAGAGAAACGGCGAGCGAAAAAGCACCTGCTGAAAAATGTCGAAAACAAAGGTGCTCGTTTTTTGGCTGTAACTTTTGATGCGTTGATCGCAGCGTATTGGAATTGCGCCCAATCGATTTCTCTCGCAAGATTACGTTGATATAGTGCGCCAAAGATTTGATTCCAGCACTTTTGAAAATCGCGAAAATTTTCGCCAAAAATACAAAGGGGTTAGCCTTACTTTTTTTTTGGGCAAAAAACTTTAGGTCTCAGATTCGATTCAAATGACCCTTATCTGACCAATTGGACCCTCAGGAACTCAGAAATCGCAGCTAAAAGAGCGTAGGACCAACAGGAGAGAAACGGCGAGCGAAAAAGCACCTGCTGAAAAATGTCGAAAACTAAGGTTCTCGTTTTTTGGCTGTAACTTTTGATGCGTTGATCGCAGCGTCTTGGAATTGCGCCCAATCGATTTCTCTCGCAAAATTACGTCGATATAGTGCGCCAAAGATTTGATTCCAGCACTTTTGAAAATCGCGAAAATTTTCGCCAAAAATACAAAGGGGTTAGCCTTACTTTTTTTTTGGGCAAAAAACTTTAGGTCTCAGATTCGATTTAAATTACCCTTATCTGACCAATTGGACCCTCAGGAACTCAGAAATCGCAGCTAAAAGAGCGTAGGACCAACAGGAGAGAAACGGCGAGCGAAAAAGCACCTGCTGAAAAATGTCGAAAACTAAGGTTCTCGTTTTTTGGCTGTAACTTTTGATGCGTTGATCGCAGCGTCTTGGAATTGCGCCCAATCGATTTCTCTCGCAAAATTACGTCGATATAGTGCGCCAAAGATTTGATTCCAGCACTTTTGAAAATCGCGAAAATTTTCGCCAAAAATACAAAGGGGTTAGCCTTACTTTTTTTTTGGGCAAAAAACTTTAGGTCTCAGATTCGATTTAAATGACCCTTATCTGACCAATTGGACCCTCAGGAACTCAGAAATCGCAGCTAAAAGAGCGTAGGACCAACAGGAGAGAAACGGCGAGCGAAAAAGCACCTGCTGAAAAATGTCGAAAACAAAGGATCTCGTTTTTTGGCTGTAACTTTTGATGCGTTGATCGCAGCGTATTGGAATTGCGCCCAATCGGTTTCTCTCGCAAAATTACGTCGATATAGTGCGCCAAAGATTTGATTCCAGCACTTTTGAAAATCGCGAAAATTTTCGCCAGAAATACAAAGGGGTTAGCCTTACTGTTTTTTTGGGCAAAAAACTTTAGGTCTCAGATTCGATTTAAATGACCCTTATCTGACCAATTGGACCCTCAGGAACTCAGAAATCGCAGCTAAAAGAGCGTAGGACCAACAGGAGAGAAACGGCGAGCGAAAAAGCACCTGCTGAAAAATGTCGAAAACAAAGGTTCTCGTTGTTTGGCTGTAACTTTTGATGCGTTGATCGCAGCGTATTGGAATTGCGCCCAATCGATTTCTCTCGCAAAATTACGTCGATATCGTGCGCCAAAGATTTGATTCCAGCACTTTTGAAAATCGCGAAAATTTTCGCCAAAAATACAAAGGGGTTAGCCTTACTGTTTTTTTGGGCAAAAAACTTCAGGTCTCAGATTCGATTTAAATGACCCTTATCTGACCAATTGGACCCTCAGGAACTCAGAAATCGCAGCTAAAAGAGCGTAGGACCAACAGGAGAGAAACGGCGAGCGAAAAAGCACCTGCTGAAAAATGTCGAAAACGCAGGTTCTCGTTTTTTGGCTGTAACTTTTGATGCGTTGATCGCAGCGTATTGGAATTGCGCCCAATCGGTTTCTCTCGCAAAATTACGTCGATATAGTGCGCCAAAGATTTGATTCCAGCACTTTTGAAAATCGCGAAAATTTTCGCCAAAAATACAAAGGGGTTAGCCTTACTTTTTTTTTGGGCAAAAAACTTTAGGTCTCAGATTCGATTTAAATGACCCTTATCTGACCAATTGGACCCTCAGGAACTCAGAAATCGCAGCTAAAAGAGCGTAGGACCAACAGGAGAGAAACGGCGAGCGAAAAAGCACCTGCTGAAAAATGTCGAAAACAAAGGTGCTCGTTTTTTGGCTGTAACTTTTGATGCGTTGATCGCAGCGTATTGGAATTGCGCCCAATCGATTTCTCTCGCAAGATTACGTTGATATAGTGCGCCAAAGATTTGATTCCAGCACTTTTGAAAATCGCGAAAATTTTCGCCAAAAATACAAAGGGGTTAGCCTTACTTTTTTTTTGGGCAAAAAACTTCAGGTCCCAGATTCGATTTAAATGACCCTTATCTGACCAATTGGACCCTCAGGAACTCAGAAATCGCAGCTAAAAGAGCGTAGGACCAACAGGAGAGAAACGGCGAGCGAAAAAGCACCTGCTGAAAAATGTCGAAAACTAAGGTTCTCGTTTTTTGGCTGTAACTTTTGATGCGTTGATCGCAGCGTCTTGGAATTGCGCCCAATCGATTTCTCTCGCAAAATTCCGTCGATATAGTGCGCCAAAGATTTGATTCCAGCACTTTTGAAAAACGCGAAAATTTTCGCCAAAAATACAAAGGGGTTAGCCTTACTTTTTTTTTGGGCAAAAAACTTTAGGTCTCAGATTCGATTTAAATGACCCTTATCTGACCAATTGGGCCCTCAGGAACTCAGAAATCGCAGCTAAAAGAGCGTAGGACTAACAGGAGAGAAACGGCGAGCGAAAAAGCACCTGCTGAAAAATGTCGAAAACTAAGGTTCTCGTTTTTTGGCTGTAACTTTTGATGCGTTGATCGCAGCGTCTTGGAATTGCGCCCAATCGATTTCTCTCGCAAAATTACGTCGATATAGTGCGCCAAAGATTTGATTCCAGCACTTTTGAAAATCGCGAAAATTTTCGCCAAAAATACAAAGGGGTTAGCCTTACTTTTTTTTTGGGCAAAAAACTTTAGGTCTCAGATTCGATTTAAATGACCCTTATCTGACCAATTGGGCCCTCAGGAACTCAGAAATCGCAGCTAAAAGAGCGTAGGACCAACAGGAGAGAAACGGCGAGCGAAAAAGCACCTGCTGAAAAATGTCGAAAACTAAGGTTCTCGTTTTTTGGCTGTAACTTTTGATGCGTTGATCGCAGCGTCTTGGAATTGCGCCCAATCGATTTCTCTCGCAAAATTACGTCGATATAGTGCGCCAAAGATTTGATTCCAGCACTTTTGAAAATCGCGAAAATTTTCGCCAAAAATACAAAGGGGTTAGCCTTACTTTTTTTTTGGGCAAAAAACTTTAGGTCTCAGATTCGATTTAAATGACCCTTATCTGACCAATTGGACCCTTAGGAACTCAGAAATCGCAGCTAAAAGAGCGTAGGACCAACAGGAGAGAAACGGCGAGCGAAAAAGCACCTGCTGAAAAATGTCGAAAACAAAGGTTCTCGTTTTTTGGCTGTAACTTTTGATGCGTTGATCGCAGCGTATTGGAATTGCGCTCAATTGATTTCTCTCGCAAAATTACGTCGAAATAGTGGATGAATGAATTTTCCCCAGCACTTTTCAAAATCGGAAAAATGTTCGCCAAAAATGCAAAGTGGTTAGCTTTACCATTGGTTGAAGAATTTGAACACAGTCGCCCTAATAGGCTTTGATGTGACAACCGAAAATTGCCCCGTGAGATGTTCCAACGGTAGAGTTGAGAACCTCAGAGAGTTTCCGATTTTCAGATGATGCCGACTGCATTCACCTTCTGAGTAACTGAGTTCTGAGTAAGTCTTCGCAATGGTAAGCATAAGCCAGTACTTGGCCTGTGTGTACTCACCAACTTGTCGGCGATACAAGAAATTAATAATGACAATAAATATCTTTCAAAAGTCATAGCAAAACCGTGATTTATTTGAAGTATAAGTACCCAAGAGAAGAATATATACATAGATCTTGAATAAAAATAGATCAGATGTAATAATGATGCAGAGACCAAAAAGTATACATGTATATGCGGTCCATGTACCACATTCATATAAATATATGATTCATATATGATTAATACGTAATGCATACTTTAAATTTTATAATTTTCTAGGAAACATACTAGATTATCTACAACAATCGGCTATAATATTACAATAAGAGAATTTTTCGTTTCGATATAGATATATTCAATTCGACACGCAGTCTATATATTCTATAACATTAATATTCAGAATTAGGAGTAGGAATAGGAGTGGGATCAGAAGTTGGAGTAAGATTGGAGTAGAAGTAGTAGTAGGATTCAAGTAGAAGTAGGAGTAGGAGTAGGTAGGAATAGGATCTGGAGTAGGAGTAAGATTGGAGTAGAAGTAAGAGTCGGAGTAGGAGTAGGATCAGGAGTAGGAGTAGGAGTAAGGTCAGGAGTAGGAGTGAGATCGAAGTAGAAGTAGGAGTAGAAGAAGTAGGATCAGGAGTAGAAGTCACTTTGGGTGACGAGCGGCGGAGGGGTTTTAGTAGTCGGTAAAAATCCGGCACTATCCGATGACATCCACTAGAACAACCGGATGTCTTTTTAAAGATTTCCCCTTCGCCGCTAAAAAAAAAAAAAAAACGGGTAGGGTGTAGGGTAGGGTAGGGTAGGGTAGGGTAGGGTGTAGGATAGGGTAGGGTAGGTACTACTAGTCCTCCTACTACTTCTACTCCAACTCCTACTACTTCTACTCCTATTCCTACTCTTTCTCCTACTCCTACTCCTACTCCAAATCTTACTCCTACTCCTAATCCAACTTCTACTACTCCTGCCTACCACCCCTTACCACACCCTAACACCCCCTACTACCTCCGACCACCTCCGTTCTCCTCGTTCACCTCATCCATCTCATCCAGCTTGATCACCTCCAACCACCGCCAACCACGTCCAACGACCACTGCTAACCACCTCGGGTTATACCTGGAGTAGTAATAAATAATTTCAGTATAAGAAAACATCAAAACTATTGTGTGAGGATTAATGTAATTAATTAATTAATTGATAATTTAATAAATTTCATTAGCGCATTTATAGCTATTGAATTTGTGCTCGCGCGAAAAATTAATTGAAATAAATTATTGTAAATATGACAAGTTTTAAAAATTTTCGATGAAATATAATTACAATTGCCATTAAATATTATAAAAGTGTTATACTCACCGATCACAAATCCTTGTCCTCCTCGTCCACCTTGTTCTCCTCGTCTTTCTCGTCCTCCTTGTCCACCCACGACCATCTCCAACCACCGCCAACCACCTCCAACGACCATTCCTAACCACCTCGGGTTATACCTGGAGTAGTAATAAATAATTTCAGTATAAGAAAACGTCAAAACTATTGAGTGAGGATTAATGTAATTAATTAATTAATTGATAATATAATAAATTTCATTAGCGCATTTATAGCTATTGAATTTGTGCTCGCGCGAAAAATTAATTGAAATAAATTATTGTAAATATGACAAGTTTTAAAAATTTTCGATGAAATATAATTACAATTGCCATTAAATATTATAAAAGTGTTATACTCACCGATCACAAATCCTTGTCCTCCTCGTCCACCTTGTTCTCCTCGTCTATCTCGTCCTCCTTGTCCACCCACGACCATCTCCAACCACCGCCAACCACCTCCAACGACCACTCGTAACCACCTCGGGTTATACCTCGCATACTAATAAATATTTTCAGTATTAGAACACATCAAAAATATTGTGTAAGTATTAATATAATTTTTCTATCGACACATTTCATCAAGAAGATCATGAGAAAATTCTAAAAAATTATAGAAATTTTATTACCGCATTGATACCGACTAAATTTGGGCTTGCGCGAAAAAAGAATTGAAATAATTCATTGTTAACATGTCAGGTTTAAAAAATTCTGGTATTTGCTTCACAGTATACAGAATGAACACTGTCTTTGTGCATGTGACGCAAATCGAATCTGCCCGTAAGATTTTTCCTATATAATGTTACAAATCACGTTTACACATGCATGTAAGTATAACGTATTGTGATTTTATGACAAGAAATTCCGTCAAAAAATACCACAGAACAATCAGCTAAGTGGTGATAGATTCGAAACACTACGCACAGCAATATTAGCTCTAATTGAACGACATTATTGACATGTATTCATATGTATACAATGCCAACCATTCACCAATTGCAATTTGTTGATCCTGGTCGTTCGATTTTTTTTTTCTAATGTAAAATGTTATCTGAAGCATGCATATTGGTTTGATAGTACAAAACATGACGTTTTCAATAATCAAACTTGTAAACTTGAAAATTAGTCCGGAAGGTCAAAAGTCATCAGGTCACGGACCTGGCCAGCCAGAACTACGGAGCGCTTGTCCTAGAAGTCGAGTTCCACCAGGTAGCGGACCTGGAGCGCAGGAACCACGGAGTGCTTGTCCTAGAAGTCGAGTTTCACGAGGTAGCGGACCTGGAGCGCAGGAACTATGGAGCGCTTGTCCTAGAAGTCGAGTTTCCCCAGGTAGCGGACCTGGAGCGCAAGAACCGCGGAGCGCTCGTCCTGGAAGTCGAGTTTCACCAGGTAGTGGACCTGGAGCGCAGGAACTATGGAACGCTTGTCCTAGAAATCGAGTTCCACCAGGTAGCGGACCTGGAGCGCAGGAACCGCGGAGCGCTCGTCCTGGAAGTCGAGTTTCACCAGGTAGTGGACCTGGAGCGCAGGAACTATGGAGCGCTTGTCCTAGAAATCGAGTTCCACCAGGTAACGGACCTGGAGCGCAGGAACCACGGAGTGCTTGTTCTAGAAGTTGAGTTCCACCAGGTAGCGGACCTGGAGTGCAGGAACCACGGAGTGCTTGTCCTAGAAGTCGAGTTTCACCAGGTAGCGGACCTGGAGCGCAAGAACCACGGAGCGCTCGTCCTGGAAGTCGAGTTTCACCAGGTAGCGGACCTGGAGCGCAGGAACTATGGAGCGCTTGTCCTGGAAGTCGAGTTTCACCAGGTAGCGGACCTGGAGCGCAGGAAGTATGGAGCGCTTGTCCTGGAAGTCGAGTTTCACCAGGAAGCGGACCCGGAGCGCAGGGTCTAGGAGGTACAGAACCCGGTACTCGAAATCTACGGAGCGCGATTTTCATACGTCCGCTCTACCGCGCGGTTGTTTCCAGACTGAGGAATTCGGCTAGCTGATTTTCGTATGTATAGATCGATGACGTCAAGACAAAAAAAATTTTGGGTGACGTCACTTTCTGAACATCCGACATTCAAACTTTGGTTTCCAACTTCACTACTATGTATGACGTATGATGTATGATGATATGATATGATGTATAATGATTTTAGTTCTCTCATTCCAGACAAGAAATACGCACTTTATCTTTCCTGCCGATTCCACATTCAAGCGGCTAGGCCCTTTGATGGTCAGCTGTTGACTAATGATATATTCTTCAGTTAACGGGTTAGCTAATAACGCTGCTCGTACCTTTCAAATGTGTGTTATAATACACTTGAAGTTTTAAGAAGCTTCGTTCTATCTCTCCCTATCAAAGAAAAAAAAATCGCCGACAATCACCTTTTTAGGTCTTTAAATCAGGACACTGCCTTAAATACTGTCTCATATACTGAGTATTCATTTCATCTCTATCAAAATTAGCGCATCCGTGATGTATTACAGTTACTCTGAAATTTTTGCCATACGAACTCTTTTCGAAAAACAATTCTGCTTCTCTACTCAACGTGGATACTTTGCTTGCGACTAGCTAAAACATTGTTTCGATTCTATGCCTGCGAAAATTCAAGATCGAGAGAGCAAATGAAAAGTTGTTGGAATTATTATGAATATTAATGTTATGGAATACATCGAGCGCCTGTCGAATCGAATCCCATTTCCAAATGAATAATTCTTCTACTTTCATATCATAGCCGATTATTATAGATAATCTAGTTTGTCTGTTGGAAAATTATAAAATTTATAGTATGCATCACGTAAATGGGTCATATATATTAATATCGTACATGGACCGCATATACATATATACTTTTTGGTCTCTGCATCATCATTACATCTGATCTATTATTATTTATGATCTATGTATACATTCTTCTCTCGGGTACCTATACTTTAATGAAATGACTGTTTTGCCACGAATTTTCGAAGAAATTTATCCTCATTATTAATTTCTTGTATCGCCGACAAGTCGGTAAGTCCACACAGGTTAAGTAGGGGCTTTTTCGATGATTTTGACGGCAAAAATTTTTCGTCTCGGAATTGATTTAAATGACCCTTTCTAGATTAATTGCACCCCAAGAAAAACAGAAAAGACATTCAAAACCTCGTTGGAGCAACAGCTGAGAAGGTACGAAGAAAATTTCTCGTTTTCCGGCCGTAATCTTTGACCCGTTGCTGTTGAATATAGTCAACTCAAGATGCTCCTGATATCGCCAATATTCAGCGACAAGATTGCAAAGGGGTTAGTCTAATTTTCATGTGGTCTTCCGCTGCTCAAAATTCATGTCCCAGAAGTTATTTTGAAAAGCCTTCGTTACCATTCGGCCTCTTAGGAACTAAACCAAAACTGTGTGTAGAGAATCTTGGAATACATCGTCGAATACATCACGATTCCTTCATTTTCCGTCGTATCTTTTGAATCATTGATGGCAATGTCCTCACAGCAATCACAGTTGCGCTTGTTAGAGAAACGAAACACACGGATGACTGGTAGTACAAATGAAATAATTTTAAGATGATACTTTATCAATAACAAGATATAAATTACCAGATCGTCATTATAATATCACACTCGTAGATATGCTTCGCAACGAATAATCGAAAGCTCGAATAATGTATAAGCATATTACTTTATTGCACTTGAAAAAATACAACTCACGGATTAGGTTTAATTCGTTACAGTTGTATCAGTGTTTTAGTATTTGTACAACTACACAGATATATATCCTAGTGCCTAAATCGAAATTCAGTAACTTGATTTAAGTTCAAGGATTTTTCTATCTGCATAACTCGTACCTCAGGCGCGATGTTTTGCTGCCCATTCTCAGTTACAGTACATACTAGTAATAAATTTGGTTACATATGTGCAAAGTCAGTCTTGTTATGAACTATAGGAATGATAATCATGCAATTTATAAATAGTATAAATATTTCAATATTTTTAGTGAATTATAGAGGATGTTTCATGATAAATATTATTCTTGAAACATCGGGCATACTCTTTGAAACTTGGTAGTTCGAGAACAACGTAAACGGAAATTGAAGCAGCTTGTTCGTTCTCTTTCGTGATTCAACAATTTCAGTTTGAAGCTCTAAACCTATTTTATAATAATGTTATGTCGCAGTCAAGCACATATTGCTCGAATGACAGAGAAAGTAGCTATTTTATCTGTTTTATACATGAATAATCTCTGAATAATCAATGGCTAGCAATATTTATATTTTGAAATTTATGATTAAAACTTGAAACTGCCATCTGGATATTCAATCATAACGATGTGACTCGTATTCGCATGGAATAATAATTTATTTTACCTATAAGTACAGAAAAATTATTATTATGATTACGATAAATCTAGCTGGTTTATGAAATCATTTCAACAATAAAGTGTGAGTATATGGGTGATTAATATGTAAACTATATAATTAAACGATTAAAATCAACAAAAAAATTAATCGAAAATAACACGACTAATTTGCATAAATAAGTGTTACACAACAGTCACCCTTCACGCGCTAAATAAATTATTTAAAAAAAATGTTCACATAAAATATGATGAACTTAGCGACATACATTTTTAACAAAAACCAAAAATGGTGACATTTCAACAAACTAGTGATACCGTTCGACTTACATGACGCGCGGTGCATAAATGATTGTCTCAATCGCTCAATAATGTTATTGCAAGGGGGAAAACTCAATATCAATAAAATCCACACACGGAGGTGTGAGTTAGAATTTGCGTTATCATAAATTGGAATATCGTTTTCCAATCAAATAAACGCCAACTGAAAACCAACAGTAATACACATGATGTTATGTGATCGGTGCATTCTTTCCTTAATTTTTAAGGAAATATCTAATTTACGACGTATTATTTACTCGAACAACAGAATTTGCTCAACACATTTCCACATGATTTCAGAATAACGACTGACAGTAAGTAGTTAAGTATAAAAATACAAATCGGAACTTTTAAATTACTATATTACGTGCGAAAAGATATAAAAATTTCTAATCGCACATGCCTCGAATTGGATGTGGTCCATATCCTCAATTGCCCATCTGGCATAATGATTATTATAGCAAAATGTCAAATGTTTTAAGGCCGACTAGCAAAATTTAGATACACAAACAACCGTTACGTATAAGTAACACGTGTAGTGAATGGTTATCTCGTTTTATCACAAGCGATTGACGCAGGCTTGGAAATTAGTATTTTTTACTCTCTTGACCCGTGATAAAAATTATTTGAGAAAAACTGTGGGGAGGCACGCCCGATTGTGTGTTGAAGAGAATGGATTTATTATTACATATATTCCATGCGTGATCGGTATACCTTCTAGTTTACCATGCATACTCTATGTATGTGTGTAGCTTCGGCACCAAGAGGGTGACAAGGCCAGGTGAGAAACCGTTGGAGATATCCAGCAGGTTTCTCAGGAAGAGAAGATGGTTTGTATTTTCAAGTTCAAAACTCTGACCGCTTGCTCAGAGAACAAGCCTCTTGACTCCACATTCACAACAGAATTTCGCTGGTTCGGGAAATCTAGATCCGCACTCGTGGCAAAACTTAGACATCTTCAATTTTCCCGGTGTAACTTCAGCATCCCCGTGCTTTAGCAATGGTTCCTGCTCGATTCTGGATCCTACATCGTTCGTGCTGCGTCCATGGTTGGAACATTTGCGATTTAGACTACAAGGACAAAGTTTATGGTGATTTAGGCATGCGCAATCTTCTCATAACAACTCCTATTGTTACAACGTATAAGAATATAGCTTTGAAAAAAATGTCTAAATTATCACGAGCGGTGACAAAAAACATCTATAATAATAAAATGTCATGATAAACCCGGTGCAAATATTTGAAGGCATTATATTCCAAGTTGCAAAAGTGTCTGAGATCGAAATACACGATCGTGTAGCGTAAAGAAAAAAATAACCTGCTGTAGGCAGAGTCGGCACTCAGCTTGCTGTGGTTCTGGCGTTTGTAGCTATCCGGCGATGATAATTCCTCGTCGCTGATCATCCCGTTGCGCAGCCTGCTATCCGGAACCTGGCTGGACATTGAGGTAGAGACGGAATCACTCTTTAGGAAGGATTTCAGGGACGGAAAGGAAGAGCCGTCGTCTTCGAAGGAGCTCAAGAGTTCGTCGAACACCGAATTTGATCTTTTTATGTCTGCCTCCGAGGACAGCATTGAACTAAGGCTCAAATTACTCCCGGACAAAGCCCCGAAGCCATTGTTATTCGACGCGTTCGAAACACCCGAGTAATCATTCGTATGTGATATCGATTTCTTAAGTGAACTCTTGCGCTCCGGTGCTCTAGGTGCCGATGTAGCCCTTGTAGAGCGAACTGAATGCGACCTGTTCATGGCAGGCCGAACAACTTTCGGCGAAACCTTTTCAAGAATTTTACGTGACCTTTCTATCGAGCTAACAAACGTCTTGCCACGACAAGAGTTCGCGTTAACATCTTCGTCTAACGCGACCTTTGACTTGTCGATAACCACGCGTCTGGTACAGTCCTCTGTCAGTTTGTCGAAGTCGTTTGCGTCCCGCGTTTGCATCTGCAAATTGTTTATAAAAAAATCCTGAGTCGTGGAATTCGTCTCGGTCGAGTCGCTAGAGAAGTCAGATATAAAATCGTCAAATTCTGACGGTGGCGCGATAACGGAAGCGCGTTTATTAGCCCGCGGTGAAGAGGGATATTTGACAAAAGCTGAGGAATGCGAAAGCGGGAATTGCGTGACTTTTGTATCACTGGGTGGAGAGCGATTGCCCTCCAGCGGCAGACCCTCCGTCAGGAACTGATCATTAGTATCCGCGAACAACTCGTTGATTTGCCTTTCAGCAGTCACGAATGGGTCGTAGTCCTGGTTGGCTCCGCTGAAAACAGCCATCGCCTTATACTCCGATCGCTACTGTGATGGTGAGACATGGTCACTACTGACCAATCGGTGCAGCGAGTCATCAATTAAGAATTGAGGACCACAATGCTTACGTATCCAAATATATAGCCTACATCGCATGCACGTGTATAGCTGAAATTTTTGCATGCATTAATATTCTAGTTAGAAGTTTAATCAATGTCTAATCAGTACGAGTTTTCACTAACGTGTCAATGAGTTTTGTGCACTGCGCAGCTAAAGTTTTCTAACTAGTTACTGGATGTACGTGCCATTGAAACCACATAGACTTACATTCTACGTCTAAGCATGAGATTAAAGTTTGGTGGACTTCTTGAATAACTACGGCGGACGACTCGAAACGACAGTTCACTCCTACGAATATTAAGGAGGGTTAGTATGTGACGTTTGACGGTTAGTCCTACCTTGGACGTTTGATGGAGAGAGGACTTCCAGGTTGGATAGGTGGAAGGAATTGGCTTTTGGGATTTTTCTTGATAAATCGAAACTTTTCTTTCGGAGGGTAGAGATTTATAAGTCTGTGTTGGGACACTCTAGATGCTTTTTCCCAATACGTTGAGTCCGATGATTTTTTCTTCTTTTCCACGCTCTTTGAAGCTACGACATCTTCTGCCTGGTTGATCTCCGGTAAAAACTTCGGCAATCTTTCCGTGTTAATGGCACTCCTGATCGGCTGTATTCTGCAAATTTCTCTGTCATAGCAGCCTGAAGAAGAAATCAACTGAATGCTCCTCGATGCTATATCCATCATTGACACCAGACTGTCAGTACTCCCTCTTAAGATATTCATGTTCCTACGAATCCGTCGTTGCGTATCAAAAGCCTCTTGGCAACTTGATTTTGAAATTACTCTCTCCGGAGACCGCGGAGTCTTAACCTGAATCACATTCGAATCCGAAGCAACTTTCGTAATCTTTTGAAAGCCTTGATCATCCTTATCGCCCATCACAATTTGTTCCTTACCAAAATCAACTTCGTTTGAGTAACTTCCGCCGACAGTATTTTCGCTGTCATAATCAAAGTTGTTGTTTATATATTTGTCATATATTTTCCGCACATCGACGTCTACCGAGACGTCATCTTCGAGCGTTGTCTCCAAGAAATTTCTTGAATCGGTAAGCGTTGCATTCAGACTGTAACCATCCCCAGATTCATGACCAATCACTAGATCACCTTTTCCAACATCCGTCTCATGCAAATCTTGTTGCATTGGGTCCGTTTTACGTCGCTTCTCTATTGGCTTATCCTCGAGGGACTCGTCCGACGCGGGGTTGTAATTCTGGGACGTACCATGAACTGATCTTTTCTCTATTACGTAAGTCCCGCATCTTCGTCTATCACCACACTCTGGCTTTAGAGACCCGCTCAAAGGATTCACGCCACTGTATTGATGCGATGACGAAGACACTGTGTCAATAGATCGTGTTGATGATAGTTGGGGCGTCGTGACCCTGGAAATTTCGTCGTCGATAGCGCTTGGATCAGGAGCTGACCCGTCGTGAAAACCATCCAACGATTTAAAGGAGCGATTTTCTTTTTTCTGAAGATCCAAATGCTTTAACTGTTTTTTCGTTGCTTCTAGTTTTTGACCAGGTCTACCTAATCTAGCCGTACAGTGATCGCTAAACCAATCCTTTCTCGAATTTTCACCCTCTTGTTCCTGAATAACGGTTCCAACCTCTTCCACTGAAGCTTGTAGACGATTCTTTGATGGTTTTGACGAACATTTTCTATAGTTGCAATTTTTACTTGGAGGACTCGCCATCAAGTTCAAAAAACTTCTTGGAGATGGAAATGGAGAAGCCTTTAATTCGAACGACGAATCGAATTCTGAATCCACTTGCGTTGGATTACGAGGTGCACTTTTATTACCTCTTTGGCAGACCTCGATTTCTTGTGACTGCGACTCACTGCAATCCGTCAAAGCCCGCTGCTTCCGATGTTTTAAAGGAGACTTTGTTTTAATAGAGCTTCTCGGAATCGGACTAACGACGTGAGCATAAGTTTGCTTTGCATCAATTTGCGGGTTCGATGGTAATTCATAAATCTTATTAAAATTAGTATAACTCAAAGGCTGTTCTGTGACCAGAACTGTTTGATCGAGAGGTTTTAAACGGGGAGTGAGTTTTACAACGGCATTTTTCTTTTTCTTTTTTCTACGACTCACCCTGGTTGATTTAACTTTCGGCGAATCGTTCTGAACAGTTATCTTGCAAAATGTCTCCGGTGAAGGCTGCACGGGTGTTTCAATTGGCGTAATAATCACCGTTGTTTCCTGAAGTGCAGGATCATTCGCTGTAGAATGGATTAATTCTAGTTCTAATGCCATTGACGCCTCCTGCTGCAGCGTGGTATCAGCTAGCCATGCAATTCCTGGCTCTGTTGACAATACAACATCTTCTTGAGCACTAACGTCTTTCCCAGCTTCTAGATTCTGTACTGTATCAGGCATATCATCAGCATGATCAACATCAAGATTATCTAGAACAGGTGTGCTAGTAAAGTTGACGTGTCCATTGAAGTTCATGGGACTTGCAAAGCAGTCCAAGTTACCATGGTCTTCATAGAAGTTGATTGTGGACTCTGAGACAGTCATCATTCTATCTTTTACGTAAAATTCCACTCGGGGGCTATTTTTTATTGGTTTCCATTTCCTCGGCGGGATTAATAAGCATAGTGAATCGGGGTCTGAATCACGTGACTCCTTAATCAAATAAGTCTTATCAAGTTCTTCTATATTCTTAACCCAGGACAGTTTTGAGGTATCAGCGGTATTCGCGACTTCGGATGGCCGAATGCATTCCATGACTTTTGGGGACACTATCGACGAACTTTGGCGATGGCGTTCAGCAGCTTTCTCAAACTCATCATCTTCACCACATTTTTCACTACAAACGATCTCTGATACCCCAACCCTACACTTCTCACTATCCTGCTCTTCAACACTAGTATTTTTCATTTTTGAAGTATCCGTATTGCCTGTCATTATCTGTGAATCTGTTTTCTCCTCGCTGATCCGTTTCCAACTGGTCATGCTATGTTCTCTATGAATGTTGCAAGGTTGGACTGACATGCCGATAACGTCCTGATTTACATCGATGTCATTTACTTTTGGGTTATTGTAACCTCTTACCGAAAGCAAATTAATTTTTAATTTCACAGGCTCGCTGCTAGTGGACTCGTGTATCTTACAAAGACGCGGTGACAGACTGGATCTGATTTCTGACCGACGCGCTGACTTTGGGGGTGGCGACGTATTCTTAATGGTGGTTTTGACAGATTTTGGGGAGGCGTTAGGCAATAGGGGACGTCGAGGATTTGAGGAAGAGGTTCGAGTAGACATGGGTCCGGACTCGTATTCTTCGGCCGGCCTGAGGAGGAGGAAACAGGGTCAAGGTCATCAGGAGAAGGCAGTTAGCTCCTACATGCTTTAGTAAGATACTTTAAATATTACCAAAGGAGTTGAAGTCGTGTGAAAAAATCAATTTGGTCGTGAAGAAAAATAAAAAACAATTTTCTACTCCTAACAATTGCAAAATCAGTTGATAAGTTACCAGTCTTCGAGTTAAATATTTTCTCGGTTTTAATACCTCAGCCCTTTCCCTTCTCCTCATGCACCCTTCTACTTCAAGTACTACTAATGTTATATTATTCACTTGAATCTAGTTCGTCCTACCACAGTTCTAATACTCCCTCTCACCTGTTAGTCCGATCCACCAAGCGTGATTTCATGGGCCCAGGTATATTCGGTATTTCTTTGGTATGCCCCAAACGTCTGCTGCAAAAGGAACTCATTAAAATGGTCATGTCAAACAACAAGGAACGATACAGACTACACGAGGGCCGGCTGTAAATAAGTTGCAAAGCCAGTGGTCTAGCTACTGACAGTTGAGTCTGTGGGAGATCTTTAGGCTAGGTATGCGACAAATGGAACGAAGGATGTAGTTGAGGAACGGATTAAGAATACTCACGCGGCTGCTGGCTTCGATTTCACAAGACTGTCGCTAGCTTTAGCGCAGCTGGGTACAGATGCGCTTTCCTTAGGCTTTGATCCCGGTGGTGACATTTTGCTTGCCGTAGATATGTTCACTGTCGAACCAGGGGAATACTTCTCTCGGTTGGTCAACCGGCGGTTTCTCAGTGTCGGTGCTCGGTAGTTTATCCGAGCTTCTAGACGCTCCTTCGCAATGTTTGTCGCTGGGCTTACCGGAAGACGAGTTGCACGTTCTTTGCACCAAGCCACGTGCCGATCGTAGGCTTTGATGCCGAATTGCCGATTGCACGTGGGACATGTACCCTTCTCGTTGGCACGAGTTGGAGCCGTCGTAGGGGCGACAGCGGCCACCTGCCGCGGTGCCGATACGTCATCCTTTGCAAACAAATTTATCCCTTTAAAGTTCTGTAAAGGCTAACGGCATTTACACAATTTGATACACCCGGTGTTGTTACGTTTCATCGCGTGGGTAGGTCTTAAGTGGGCGTAAAAGGCTGATTAATATGATTCTCTACTATACATAAACACGAAACCTTGCGTGGGTGAATCGATCACAAAATCGCGATCGAGGCCAGCGCAGGACTGCGCACATACGGAAGGATAATGAATAAGTGAAGGTTATCAGGTGATAAGCAGGTTGTGCAATATCTTGCTCATCTATGCAGTAATAAGTATATGGGGATTGCATCGAAAGGGTCTTCGTGTCGAGGTCGAAGACATAAATGACTCATAACACGACGGTACTCGTTACTGGGACCATTTTTTTTTCTCTATTATGCATACATAGGTATACAGATACAAATATTGCAGTGGGTAGATTAAAAAGACGCACAATATAGTCTTTCTCGAAGTTTGTCAACGTGGGTGGAACGAGTTTGAGATTTTGGTGCGAGAAGGCGTCAATTACTGTAATTCGCAAAAACATAGTAATAATATATTACAGCCGAGCCCACGACGATGTTCCTGCGAATGATAGAATCATAAAATTCGGAAAGTTCGTGCCTCTACATTTGGTCAGAATCTATTATAAACCCGGAAACATACGTATGAAATCTTAAAAAACGTTACCTGATCTAGAAATATACTATAGTGATTAAGATGTCCAACGATTTCGAAAGAAGCGAATGAGATCACGGTGGGGAAATTCAACTCACGCGATAATCTCGTGAAAATAAACCAAACACACCAATATCGCTTCGGTTTTAAATAACGAATCCCTTTGAACTGCTTCGTGTCTCGATTGTAACTTTATAGGAGACTTTCTATTCCGGAAATCAAAATATATTTTCAGCGACTAGAGAAACCCACCATATAATACTACTAAGAATAACTTACAGATATATTCATAATGTAATATAAGTTGAGCTTACGGCTTCGCCACGGGCAGCTCGTATGGCACGCAGAAATTCATCGTGCGTCTGTTTCCAGGTGGTCTTGGGCTTGGAAGATTTGTCCTCGTGGATGGGCCGCCGCTTTCCCTGCTTAGGTAGAAACTCGGCTAGATCGGTGCCCTGGATACGCTGTTTGGCAGAGTCGAAGGGTTTTCTTTTTTTGGCGGCTGCTCGCTCGCAGATCTTTGTGTGCTTTTCCAATGATTGCGGCTTGAACGTCCGCGAGCAGATTGAGCATGGTAGAAGGACCGGCGGCGCATCTGTGGCCATTTACCAATTTTTATTTTTTCCTCCTTTATTATACTTTCTTACGTCTTTGTTTATCACACAGATGCGTCTTACGCTAAAGTTATCACTGTTTTAATGCATAGGGTTTTAGTACTGCACACGGCTACACTGATTACACGTGGAACAAATCAGGCCAAACTGTGTACACAGAAGCTACAAGCCACTAAAGTTCCGGAAGTTGGGTGTTTCCTCGCTCTCGCGAAACACTGTTCAAAGTTAATTAGAATTGCTAAAATTTTCGCCTTCTTTACCGATCAATAAATGTTCATTTGCCTCAGAAGCGTGTCCGCTCGACTGCCAAGTATTTAGGGTTAGTACATAAAACTGTTGAGTATTTTTTTCATTCTACCTCACCGCAAGTGAAACTGTTAACCGCAATTTTATCATTGGCTTAGATCTAGGCTGGGAAAAAGTTTCCAACCCCTCTATACCCGCAAAGTACCGGAAGTTGGGCTTTTCTGGCTTAATAAACTCTTGCGATAATATTTAAAGTATTCACCGATCAATAAACGGTGTTAATGCGGTGATGTTTTAGCTTGACTTATGTACAAGACACACTTAGCATGACCAAGGATGACGAATTTGACGGCTGTACAATCACTGCACCATAAATGGGGTCCGAGAGAATACTGAAATGCAAGTTGAGTGTGACTAATGTAAGGTAGATTATCTCTCGCAATGGGCATGACAGCAGACTTGACACTTGAACAAAAATAACTGACGAGATTTTGCTAAATAAATCTCTCGAGTGGACTGTGAGGGTGAAATTTGTTCTGATTTTGGAAAAAATAACACATGTTTGTAAACTTTTTCATCGCGTAACTGCGAGAAATAACACCGGCGGAATTGTACACCCAAAATTTTCTAGTATACAGCTTATTGACTTTACCCAAACGATACAGCTAGAAGCAAGTATAAGGCAGTAGTTAACGTTATTAGCCACAGCTAATTATTTACATGCATAACAGCACAGTAATAGGCTTAGGCATATCTGTACAAGCAACTCCTTGAAGCAGATTTTTAGAGAATCTTATTTGATTAATCATTAAACGTAGGAAATGTAGTACAAATACTTTTGAATTTGTGTAATATTAATTAGGGGCATGAATCTTATTTAGAGTAGCTCAATTATGTTCTGAATAACTAATTATGTTCTGCTGAATTCGCTTGTTATAACATGTCTTCAGAGAAACGAAATTAAAACCACATCGATTCCGAATTTGCCATGTAAGAATTGGTTACGAAGTTGGCTGAATCTCTTAAAGCTTTCTCGCGTGCATACACGTGTCTGCCTATAAACTCCCGACTGGGAATTTGTGAAGAAATTAGAGGGTGGCACGTATGAATCATCATCGACTAAACATCCAAGATACATGAAATAACACCGCGACTTTTGCAGACAGCGTTATAACCGATTAGAGTACTTATCACGAACGAACGAGGTCAAAAATTGCGATAGTAATGACATAAGAAACTCACTCATAACGTGCAATTAAAAAAATCTGGGCAAAAAAGTAGTGGATCAACTATTATCCTAACTGTTTACGACATCGTAAGACCCGGTTAATTATAAATTGAGAAATAAAAATACACCAGCGTACAAAAACCTCGAGACAGACAGTATAAAACGGTAACGGACACTTGTTGAGACGGTGTATTTTTCTACAATAGTTTAGGATCGGTTTATGGATATCGCGCACGGCACGTTCGCTACTAGAAACTGTCGAGAGTCGGCTGACACCTGCAGCAATTTTCAGAGTGCGCGGCGCGAGTTTACGGCTCGATTCATCGGACGCGTTCTCGCCCCCGCATCCGTATCGCCTACACGGGAGCAACTTTCCATTAAAGGAATATGCGCGGACATCCTTAGGAGAATATTCTTGACGAACATCGTGGACGTTGCCGATTTTTCCCCTAATTATTCCAATCTCCAATGCCTTATGTCTTTATTTTGGTGTATGCCGTACCTTCTTCCCGTGATAATTTCGCGGGTAAAGAATCAACCTGCAAACGACGGATCTCAGAACCGGGCCTCTGACCTCTCGGCCTTATACCCTCCTCCCGCAACGATTCCGATAACGAGTCCACCGTGGCAGCGGACTGTTTGGACACGCAACAGAGCATGGAGTATAATGATGCGATAATAACTTGTACAAAACTAATATATACTGTACTGTGGACCGCGTTTTAGAAAGAGGCGCGACTCACTCTTGAGATCTGAAGAGACTGTGCAGCGCGGATAGGTGTAAGGTATAAAGCGAAGTGTGCCCACTCCTACACTCCTCTTCCCTGTTGTGTACGGTTTAACTTCGGCGTAAAGAGTCGAGGCTCTAGCGTTAATTCATAAAGAAGGTTATTTTCGTCAACGGGAAGAGAGCCGGAGGCGAGTTTTTATTTCGTATACGCGAGGAGTCGGGAGCGCATTCGAGCCGGTGCAGGAACATCTGCATATATAATTAGAAAATGCTACCGGCATCTAGAACGTACATGTGGAATAGGAGACGCGGTAGACGGTGCGCCGGTTTTTTTCTCACGGAAATATACATCGGCACTTTCGAATTTATTTCGAACGCGATCACCTGACGACAAAATTTAGCTAACACACAATTGACTATTTGACAGCTAAAAACTCACCCTCAGCGTCTGCCATGTTAGTTGTTACGGAAAATAAATGTTTCCATGACAACGTTAACACCGACAGACGGACTCGAGGCGCTCGCTTCGTCATGCGTATAAGCGAGAACAAGATAGCAGCATACCAGCTTCGATCAATTCAGTTATTAACCGTCGGTTGTTTCGGATTGTCAATAGAGTGAAGATGTTCAGACAGTTTGCTGAAATGTTAGGGCAGCTGAGACAGCAGGTGGAATTCGGATCGAGGGTATGAAAAGTATTAAACGTTACGCCGCGTACTCAATTTTTATTTTATTATCTGCGCAATTGGCAGTAGGTAAACAAACATCGGCTTATTCCACTTCCGAGAATCGGCTCTGCGCGCCCGCCATTTTTTCCGAAGTTATCCGACGCCGGCCGAACGTCGAGCGGGATTGTTTTGAACGTGCGTTCCACGTTCAAACGCACGTATACGTATATGTATAACACACCTTCATCTCTTCCATGCATTTCAGGTGGGACGATCTATTACAAGGACATTTTCCACAAACAACAGACTTCTCGGTCCAGAGAGATACGTGGAAACTACGCAAAGCGATGACGGCGTACGAACGATTACACTCTGTCACTCACAATCTAGAAATTCACTTTCGCTGCATACCATGAAAATTCTCATCGACGATGTGACCAAAGAACAGGACAGTCTGTCTCTTAGATCTATCGTCATACGCGCTACTCCCGGCAAAGTTTTCTCAGCCGGTCATAATCTCAAGGAATTGGTGGGTATATAACAGCCATGCAATAATCAGATTGCATGCAATAGCACGTTGTTGCATCTTTTGATACGTTTTTCTTGGAACGTGGACCACGATATAATTACAATAATAGCGACGATACGTTTCGTTCTATTATTCGATATGACGTATCGAGGTCTTGCGACTTTTAGCCACCGCAGTGGAAGAACGGTGCCCACGCACTCAAAACTGTATAAATTATAATACATAATTAATTATACCACCTTGCAGCGTGTCAAGGAATATCCATCGCTTGACTTGATATAGGTTAACGAATGTATAATACTATACACGGTGATCCACCTAATCGACGTCAATTTCAAGTAACTTTAACTCTCAAAGGTATAGAGTTGTTATTCGGATGTCCCCAATATCATACTGATTGTTTCGAATTTATTAACGTAAAATAAAGAACTTCATTTGAATCAAGTAAATCATCGCAATAAATCCTAAGGCGTTCATTCTGAATGTAACATTTAATTAATTCTTTTGTTTTTAATCAATATGTTATTTGTTTCTTATTGACCGTTTCCACGTAAGAACTGTTTACTTAATGTGAAGAAAGAATTTATTTAGATGGCTGAATAATGTTTTTTATCCGGGTTCAGTAAGCGATCTGGTTCAGTGGAACAAATTTTCAATGCGGGTAGGTACGCGTGACATTATTATCTGCCGTGACGTCTGTCTGTTCATTACGCTGTTTTCGTTATACATTACACATACATTTTTTTTGGTGTAAACAAAAATACGAATTACAGCATTAAAAAATGTATCGTGTAATGCTGCGTTAAAATTCAAGCACGACATGAATCTCCACGCGCTTTCACAAATAGTTACCTACATATAGTGTCTTTCTTTTTCACCTTACATCACTGACCATCAGTTATCGAAATAACATGTACATGTAACGTATAATACCTACCACACCGCGGTAATAAATGTATTCGACATTACTTGTCGCTCGAAAGTTTATAACAACTTGCGTATTGCATTTTCGTCGAAAAAATATATCTTATTCGTAATGAATCCAGGAATTAATTGGTACAGAGGAAAAATGCATTTATGAAAACTATCACACATAAACAATGAATAAAAAATGAGTAATCGTTTATCTTCGGAAATAAATGAATGGTAGGTGTGTTTGGTTCTGAGGAACAGATTAGTTTATCTAAATGAAAACAAATGTTTACAATTGGAATAAACATTTCTCTTAAACGTATAAACATTTATTTCCTTCAAATAAACATTACACAAGTATGGAAAATAACTTAACAAAAATTTCGATCTTTTCTCTGGTGTCAATATGTCTACCGGGCTCACCTAAGATTCCTTCGTCATTAGACATCAAACGATGGTGTGCAACACCACAAGGAGGTCTTTGCTACAGCCGGGAATCTTATGAAAGCACTGATGCAAAGTCCGGTACCCGTGATAGCAGCAGTAGATGGATTAGCCGCCGCAGCCGGCTGTCAATTGGTCGCTGCATGTGACATGGCAGTATGCACGGAAAATAGCAGCTTCTCTACACCTGGGTAGAGTGGAATTACATGTGAAAATTAATTGTCTCTGGAATACTACTCCTAAAAAAAAAGTGCATGGAAACGCTATTAGATTTCCACAAGTTTAAAACAAACGAAATAATCATAAATAATCGCGCCAAAGAAAATTACTTTAATATCAATGATCCAACGTCCATTATTTTAGGGCGAACTTTGGAATATTTTGCTCCACCCCCGGAGTATTCTTGGCCCGAAATGTTCCGAGGAAAGTTGCGGCACACATGCTTTTCACCGGGATACCAATTTCCGCTCAGGAAGCACTCAGAGCTGGCCTAGTTAGCAAAGTAGTAACCGATGCCAGTAAACTCGGTAATTAATTGAATCCAGTCAGATCAGACGCAGCAGAGTAGTAGCCCACTTTATTTTAGTCGATAAAAAGTTCCATAGCACACACGTGTGCCATGCATCAATGTCCACTTTGGAACTTTCAGAATTAACGATCGTGAGTGGTGGAAATTTTTCACGTTTGCGATTCGGTCGCAATAAGGGAGAAAAAAGCTAGATGAGTTATAATTATAAAAGGTGATCGAGAACGGAGGCGGTGTCTAACAATAAGCTGTAACGGTAACGGGGGGGGGGATGACTTTTACTTGAGTATAACTATGTCATAGAATCTAGTCTTCTTAAATATCTAGCGTTATCTATCTAGTTCTTATGTTACTAATTGGCAAGAAAGTGACGGCTGCTACTGTAACGTAACCAAATATATTCTAATGAAAGGTTTTTCTGCATTTCATAACATTTTCAATTTATAGATGAAGAAATCACAACGATTACCAGCGCTATCAACGCGAAAAGTCGCTCGGTAGTACGTCTAGGGAAAAGATTTCTTTACGAGCAACTGGAGGTCGACACTTTGACGGCTAGTTCTATGGCGAGTGAAATGATGGTTGGGAATCTGAGGCTAAAGGACGGACAAGAGGGTGTCCAAGGTTTCCGGGAAAAACGGAAACCAGTTTGGACACATGACTACGAAACGAATCACTGAAAGAAAAAAAAACATTTACAACTGTTGACTTCTGTGATGAAATGGTTTTGTACTTGAACTTTATTATTGTTAAACTTTGTTGAATTAATAAACATATATACATATATGTATACAAACGTTAACAAATCGCTGTATCTATTTATTTTTTACCACTTTTAAATTCAATCGGTTTATCGTACAATCAATTGGGTCTACGAAAAACCGACGCTGTTTTTAACATCATACAATTTTATTGCTCCATATACGTAGCGAGTGACGATAATAATATCTGTCGACATTTCTAAACCATAAGTTTAACGCAGGTAATCAGAGCGTCGGACAATTATCCAAGAGGGAAATATTTATCGCTGCGGAAGCGTCCGCGACAGTCATCTGGAAATAGTTTAGATTCAGATCTGTGAAAGCGGAAATAGTTACAGTGATGCTTGTCAGAGCTAATTGAGTCTAAGACACTCACTTCCGGAGGTCACGATAATGCCATAGCGATTAATAACCGAGACGGAGCGAGAAGTTTCACGGAAAACCGACAGTTAATCTCAGAGGAATAAAGTTTGTAGACTTGATCGAAATGAGTGTACGTCAAATTATTTGTGAATCTAGTGAGACTTTCCAGAAGGAATTACGCAAGAATTACATGCAGTTAGTCACGTAATCCATTTTGGACTCCATTATTATGACGTACGTGACATTCCCGATATTCCGACTACCCTAAAGAAATATGTTTACGAGAATTAGATTTGTAATAACTGTTGTGTCACCATCCCACCGATACTCGGGCGATATCGGCGAAGTTATCGTCAGTAACGCGAATTTGCAGATATTAATTAAAACCTCGCAGTGGGGTAAATGATTCGAACGTAAATGAGCAGACTGGACACACGCGTTATGTTGTTTACTGATAAAAAGCGTGAACTTGCCTATTCGGGGCAATCTGACAATGAGTCGCGCAGATTCCGCACTTTACGAATATACATAAATTTATCATACTATACATCGGGAAAAGCTTTCGAAGAAATTTTGTTGAAAAAATGAACGGACTTTCTTTTCACAGTATTCCACTATTCGTCAAAGATTCTACTTTTCTTCGAGCAACCCTTGACTCGATAGATAATGAGGTTTTGGTGACCCCGATATTATGCAATCTGCACATTCACAGATGATGATCACGCGGTGATATCAATATAATAATTACTGACTGATATAGTAACGCGTTGAACTAGTCTCTTGTTTATGAATGCGGCTAATTCCAGATCTTACACGTCAGTTCTGACGATTGCAAATTACAAAGACGTGTCAATTATTTTTACTCAATAGGTATGTACGCAACATTCACGTAGATATATTCTGCTCCAAAGAGGTTCCACGACCATATGATAAACACTGTAGTATCAACGTTTTTTGTAGCATACGTATCGTGTATCATATCAACATATTTAGTCCTTGAATTTGTTATTCCGGAGATTTACCCCAAAATGACACGACAGATGAAACATTAATTCACCTCAAGGACTGCATTCACCTATTATCAGTTTATTACAAATGATCGCAAGGATTGGCACCGTTCCAAAGAGTGAGCGTTGTAAATTGCAGTTATAACAGGCAGAATCAAAGATAAAAATGAAATATGTATATATTTCTTAAAGTGGCAATTCATGGTAGATAGCAATTGCATCGTACTAGATTATTCTTACGTATACACTTAAATAATTATAGCACTTGAATACAAATTACTCAAATTACACTCACGAAACCGAAGGGAATTATTTTACGGTGCAAAGAATTATCCCAACAACATATAATAATATAACATTATGAGTTCACGAAATTGTAGACACGTATATTATCTCGTCGAAGATAAAATACATTTATCACTTGACTTTCCGTGAACTCGCCACAAGTGGTCCAGGGATGCGTTCGAATTGATAGTGAGTCCGAATGAAAATTTGCAATGATAATAACGCACATGTAACTATGACGCTCGGAACGGTGTAATAAAAACTAAATACGTCGTTCCGCGTAAGAGTTGCGCATCCATCGAAGTGACGCACTGGGAACCTTTTTGTTTTTCTTTTTCTTTAGACCAAAAAAAAAAAAAAAAAGAAAAAAGAATGAAAGAAAAACGTACAGTTTTAACATCGCGCAACAAACGTCCGAGATGTTGACAATGTGCATTCCACTCGCCGCGTTAATCGTATTACGGGTACGCAATTTTCAAAGACTTAAGTGGCCCTCATCCACAAGATGATAGCAACACGGACTGTTGATACGTTAACGTCACAGATTAATCCCTCCTATGCCCGGGTCTTCGCAAACTTATAAAACAGCTAGCGTCGAGTTACCCGGAGCCAGTTTGATATCTGCGCTATTCGAACGTACCGATTCTCATGCGTTAAGCTCTAAAACTTTTCATACATGTACAATACAGTGATTGTGGAATTACGACACTATAGCTACACGTTTTCATCAATTTTTCAATATATGTACATCTCGGCTAGTTAATGATATTGTCTACGAAACCTCTGCAGTCATTCTGTATGAATTTGAAAGCGATTAAACTGAGTTTTCAAGGAGATAAGAAAAGGAAGACTGAACTCAGTCCTGTGGGTCGAAAATCGGTCAGCGTGAAAATCACGACTCCAAAAGATCAAGTCGCTGAACTGCTTTTCGAAAACTGTACTGGTCAGTATAATATTGTATTATATTATATTATATGATGTATAAAAATACCGTATCTATGGATTTGTGTTCATTTATTGTCTCTTGCACGTTATAGCTGATGTGTGCATAGAATTATAACTAAGTATATAACGAGAAATAAAATATTGCGCCGAGATATTTAATATGATGTGAGAAATATACGAGTCGACAGTAAGTTCAAGTATTTATCACGACGATAATAGCCCGCCTTATTTAGCGATTGTGAATTATGAATTTGGAGATTACGTTGTTGACCACATCATATAATGGGCGAAAGAGCTTGCGGGGAAGAATAACGGTTGCCTTCCGACCTTCCAGTGGGGTCCAGGTCATTCTGATAAAACATTGCAGACAGTATACTGCTGACTGATTCAGTCCAAGCTTCACATGTCTTGTCTCCGTGCAAATAAACTTTCGATGATTTGTTTTGCTTTGTGTAGAGGTATTATATGCCCGTCGCACAGCTAACCGTATCCGAACGATTCAAATTTCCCACTGATCAGTGATCTCTAAACTTTTGCTACAATATACGAGAAAGAAAAGAAAAGGAAGAAGAAAAAGTGAATTACGAGAATGTGCGGACAAGCATTTTCGGCTGTCATTTCGTTGACCTTATCTCATGAGTTGATCATACAATTTTTTACAGAGTGCAAGAGAATTATGTCTGCTGTACCACAGGGAGTATTTGCGGCGCGAAAAGTCCGCGAAAACAAGGAAAGAATCTGGTTGATTTCAGAGATGAACGCTACGGAAGGTGGAAACGAGAATAAGGGGAACTATCACTCGTACACTAATGCCAAGCCGATCAATCAAAGTGAGTATAAACTACACGATTGTTACCGAAATTATCGTCACTCGCCTCGTGTAGAAAAATCCGTACATTAATTTGAGTTGCCTAAGTGTATGAGAGAACTTTATACGCTTCGCTATTTAATCTTCCTTGACCACTTCGTATTTTGAACTATTTCTCGTGTTTCACTGACATTGGCAACTATTTATACATTTTTTTTCAGGCACCGAGTTAACACCGCTCAAGTACAATAGCAAATTGATGAACAGCATATGGGGCTTGTACAATCGCTATTCGGTGCACAATTTCAAAAAAAATACCGATTCTAAGGATGGACTCTCTTCGACGGGCTGGCGAGCACCCTTAGGCCCTTTAGCTCCCCAGAATCCCGTCACACCCCGTATGAATGGCTGCTAGTTGTAGTGCCCTAGGGCTTCATTTTATTCGGTAACTCCCAGTTATCCGCGAATTCACTTTGCACAGGCTCGTTCGAAGTATCGCATATAAAAGTGTCGTAATTATTTTCAATTCAAATATTCCAACGAATCATACGCGATAACATAATCGGATTTGTAGGAAATAATTGAATCTCAGCGATACTACAATTATTATTTGATGAACAAATTACTACGTAGAACTGAGCCTGTGCAATAGAAGTACGCAGATTATTCAAATATATGTAACGTGGAGGAGCTCTTTAAGTAGAATTTCATGTATAATAACCGTTCGTACATCTCCGTTCAAACGATATTGTGATTATACCAAAGTGATCAGTACCGGAGTCTCACTCCGATACCATAACGAATTGTATACAATTACACCAAAAAATACACATATTTTCTATATAGATACGGTTTTACAAGATACAGACATTGATGTATGCCTTATACATTTCTTTGACGATTCAACATTAATAATCCTTCTGCATATACAACAAAATATATTCGTTTACGAATGTCTGGCTGGAAAGTACGTCCACGCTTATCCACCAGCTGAACAATATAGCAATCGCATGTAAGAAACTGTGATTTTTAAGTCTGACGTGAACAGATCGATTGCATGAACACTAGTTAAGTTTTACATAAGTACCTTTCGATCGTATAAGCGATGGCTCTGCTCCGGAAAACGAAGTATAACGAGGACTTCAAAATGGCCAATTTCGTCTTCGGGAATTGCATTTCCTTGAAAAGCGATGATAATCTCAGCCGAACGTTTGAATATGAGGTCAATGGATTATCTTTCTCTTTACAAAACAAAAAAAAAAATGCAATCGCAACACAAAGTATAGAAAAATCTCGTACTTATCTCTCAAGTATTGGTAAGTTTCTTCGTAATATCTAATTAAAACTTGTGCTTCCAAATTTTTACACACATATAGATATGTGTGCGTCAATTACAAAACACAAGTTTCAGATACGGAGTACCGCTAATTTTTTTTCAACATTCTGTGATTTATATTTATCGTACTTATTTGTTAACGATCCGATTTTTTTTTTTTTTATTTAATCACAGGAGACGTTTTAGCTCAAATTCTTATTTAAATCTGTAACATTTACCTTCGATTATTATTATGTTTATTACTATTAGTACTATTATTGTTGTTCGTGTAATTACTATTATTATTTTCGATATTATTATTATTATTATTATTATTATTATTATTATTATTATTATTATTATTATTATTATTATTATTGTTATTATTATTATTAATTTTATTGTTGTTGTTGTTGTTCTTGTAATTTTTTACTACCGTATTTTTAATTTCAACATTAAACGTCGTTTCGTCAGTTTAGTACTATTAAAAGCAATACTAGAAACATAAGAAATCAGTCAGTCCAGAACTTTTGATTTAATACAAAATTTGAAGTTCTTAATTGCGCGACATTTACATAATATTACCCTGAAATTTTCAATATATGAAAAGTTTCCTCTTATTAATGTTCGTGACCTCTACAGTCGTTTGTGGTGCATACGTACACGGGTCTGTACAAAACAAGGGCTGAAGGTTGCGTTACATCCGATCCATCGTAGACCTGGCCAAGTAAAAATTCTGGTCCTATGTAACAACCTCCTTCTACGTGCTCAGCTGCAACTTCTACAATAATACCAGCCATGTTTAGGTTTATTTTATACACGTACAAGTATATTAATTTGAAGGCACATCGCTCTGGCTTGGTAATCTCTTTTGATATCTTCCCACTGTGTAAATTATCTCCACATACTCTCAGTAACATTGTTAAATTTCGATGGTACGTACCATATTTTATTTGTGGTTGATGAACGCTGTTTGGTATCCGGAATGGAACAGTTGCAACAGTTATAGGAAAATGCATCTGAAGATCTTCCCCTGCCTTTTCAAATTCCACACTGACCTATAACAGTTTAATTGAACTTGAAATTAATCGTAGTTCAGAGTAAAAATAATAAAGTTCTACAAGTACAAGTAGTTTGACAGTACAGTTATTTATTTAACTATAATTTTTAGATTTGAATTTTGAGATAAAAAAGACTTGTCATTCTAATACCAGAAGGAATAGTGTACCGTACCTTCAAAACGTAATAGATTTGAATGAGCCGGCAGACACCTAGTAACGTTGGGGGACATACTGGTAAAACCATCGTTTTGGCAGAGTCCCATTTCATAGCTGAACCAGGTTGCACTGGGTCGCCCTTGTACTCTAAAACCATTTTCTGTTGCTCCCTACTCGCTCCAAGAACACCACGGTCGATGAAAAATTCCACGTACTATAGAGTGTCATTTGATTATCAAGTTAGTAAGCTATTTCAAGAATTATAACAATAAAACAGCTGTAACATATATTGATTATAGGAAAATAAATGTAACTTCACCTGTGTCAATTTAACTTTCAGCCAAGCTTTTTCTAATCCTCTGTTGTCCATTGCGGCGCGTAACTTGATGCTCTCTCCACAAACATAAGCGCTTCTTTCTAACTGGGCACTTAATTCTACTGGATAACGCGTGCAGCAGAAACAGCAGGAAGCATATATTTCATTTCCAACCATTGGTTTCTAAATGAATAAATATATGAAGATTATTTTCACTGATTAAAAAATTCAAGCGTGCTTATTACAAATAAACTAGAGTAATAATGTTGCATGCGGCTTTTTGAAACACCTGTCAGTTCTTTGTGATATGTTATGGAGTCAGTTTTTGGAGATGCAAACTCAAGACAAACTGTACAATCCCAACAAATATTTCATATTATTAATGTAACGATGAACGAACGAAGATCAGTAAGTACCAGATATTGTTCATCCATACAGTCTATGTGAGGCCCGATCAAGGTGAAGTATTTAAAACCCTGTGGCGGACTGGCGTAAGGTCTATCAACTGTTGCTTTTATGTAGTATCTAATGCAGCCAGTACGAGATTCAAAACTGCAGGGCAGGGCACTTTCAGGTAAATTGAATCGAAATGGAAACTGATGTTTCCCACGAGGTAATATTGGCACAGGACCTTCCGATGAATCTGTAAATTTACAGATCTTTGAAGTGCTCAATTGAAGCAACTGCAATATGTTCATTGACCACGATATTCAAGATCGTTAGATAGTATGTACATTGAGTTGATGAAATACCTTGGCCCCATATGACCAGCCTCTCGTCAACAAAATATTGATCATCTTTAACGCTTCGCCGATCACCGCTAACGAGTACTTTCCATTCTGCGTGTGCCTGACCCCGCAATGATACCCTAATAGCTGTAATTATCATGTTGAATATTAATGATTAAAGCACGATATGACTTTCTACTATGAATTATTCCAACAAAAATAAAATGCAATAATATTTTATGTAAGAGTAAGACAGTATCAAAATTTTATGAAGTCATAATACATAAATAGTAATAATTCAGATTGCACCTTTCGTTTTCACCTTTCGCCATTATAATCCTTTAAAAATCATTATTGTGGAAAAATGGAATTTGCGTGGAACTTATGCAAAATAAACTGATTCCAGATTTTAACATTGTTAGAGTCAAGGTAATCAACCCTAAATCGCGCAAAATTTTTGATTTGATTTTCTTCGAAATAAATCCACTTTAATCCGGAATCTTGTTAATTTGGAATTAATTGAAACATTTTAATTTACTTACAATGATTCGTTTACTTATGCCGACGATGGATGAACGCGCGAAATAAACGCTATTCACAAACAGTGCAAACACATGCAGGTACGATACTCACATCTCAATTTGAAATTTTCGGTTGTGTGTAAAATGACGTGGCCGTGTATAGTTTCTCCAGCATAATACGCCTCTTTTTCAAGTCTAATATCGAACTCACTTATGTGGTCCATTGTAACTACTAATTGTGCCGTACAATATTTTCCCGCACTTTACCAATATTATTGTCCTCACAATCGATATTAAGTGTACATGTGTACATAGATAATGTAATTCTTAAAAATATTTCAGAAAAAACCTGCATCCAGGGAAAAAACAATTAAACAAATATACGTAATAAATTCTTCAGAGACTGTTATTTTTAATTATACTAATTAACGCGCAAACCCTTTACCACTTGTTTATTTTGATATATTTATTCGTTCGTCGGAAGTTCCTGGCTTCTGATTAACGTCTGCATAAAGTCTTGGAACAGTTTTGTCACACTTACATGACGACTGTCAATACTATAAGTTTCTTAGCGAGATAAATAAATCGATTTGTGGTAGTTTTTTCTCGTCAAATATCCTTACTGCGCGTAGCTTATAGCGAAGGGTGTGGACAATAATGATTCGTGGTTTATTGCACCTCCGCGTTTGAAAACAATCTTAACGAAAAATATTTAAAAATTAGGTTTAGTCTCATTAGTTTTGACATATTCGTCCACAATTCATGTGATATTCTCTTCAGCCTCTCTCAATTTCTTGGCATAAGAAAATAAAAAGTTATCTGTGCGATATTATAACATCCAGCATCCCGGTATATGATTATTTGTATTCACCCTCTAGCCAATCAATGGACCACTCTAATCCAAATATTTATTTCACTCCTGAACGGAACAATGTAAATAAAATACCATTCATTCAATAGACTGTCACTGTAAAATAATTGTTGAAATTTGCTACGCTGTTGGATCTTCTGTTCAACACGGGATTTACGCGTTTCCAGAAAACCTTCCACCTTTTCACGTCTCTTCTTATCAATACTGTATATTCGTGACAGGGAACCACCCCTATAGGAGACATGAAAATGGCGGGAGATTCAAATAGCTTGAATTACAATTGGCAGTGTTATGAAGCACATACTTAACCCCTGCAGGACCGGAAGCCGATAGATCGGCTCGAAAGTAGTTTCATCTTTTTCACCATTCAACCCGATGAAAAAGACAGCAAAGTTCTAGGACTTTCAAACTAAAAAGTCGAAAAAATGTCAAAGTTCTGTGAAGGTTAAACGTATAGATATTACAGTTTATCATGTTGCATTGCCATATTTTTAATACATCGTATTAGTTTAGATGATAGATTAAACACAAATGACTTTTGGGTGAAAATGATAAAGTATTGGTACAATGAAAAGTGACAAAAAATCGATTATACAGTAAGGATGCTCCTAGTATAATTTTCACCACTTTATTGAAATTAAATACACCAATAGTTTATTTATCTATTCAATCTACAGAACTTTATTGTTATTTACGCATGTATCACTTCGTGCTCACAATATTAATGCGAGTTTTATCTCGCCAAATAGGTACAAATAATTTCACTTGCTGAAGAATTCCATGTAACCTAAGTTTCAGGTACAAACCATTCAATTACCAGTCAGCCAAATTCATTTCTCAACAGATATAACTTTGTCGCGATAATCATGGCCAAATAGAGGGTGCCTAAGTTTAAGATTCTTTGGAAAGGGTACGCTTGCCTTTTTTGGAGATACCAAATCTATATCCACTATGCTGGAAAGTTTCTGGCGAACTTGTACACAGCCTGCAGGTTTCACATTAACTGCAAGAATAATATAAAGACATATCAAGAATCCATTAGAATAGCTAGCTATTTTTTGCTACAGAGAATATTAAAAAACAAATCAGTGATGACAAAATTAATTACTTGTTTTGTAAGGTCGCTTTCGTCTACCAGTATTAAAGACTAAAGACAAATGCTGCTTGCTGTCACTTGCACTTGAACATGTTTCATACAATTCGTTCCCAACTTGAAAATTGTTTTTTTTCCCAAGCTTTATCGATTGTCCTTTAAAGTTCTTGGGATTGATCTGTTGATGCGTAGCAGTGAAACGTAATATGAATAACGATTTAAGAATGAAAGGCAAAATATTGATACTTTTAATATAGCTGCAGGTTACTTCTCACCGTTTTGGGAATATCGAATACCCAAATTTCTTCATCTTCAGAAATGTCTCCTAGGTTCAAATTAGCCTCAGTAGTATCGTAGGTCAAATTTTCATTGTGGAATAAATCTTCTAGCTGTAAAATAAACACGTTATGTGCTTGGAGCTGGACCTCCCTGTTGCACGATCGAAAAAGTGGGAAGCAGCTGCCAGATGGGGAAACAAATAAGGCAAGCAGGAAGGTATACTTGTATGAGTCCATACGTTTCCTCAGCCAGGTCACCGATTAGAGTGACAGGTTTGGCTCCAGCTATTGCTCGCTCTTTCTAATTACGGCTTCAGCTCGATGCACAGACCGCGCAATCTATCTCTATAAGTCTATGCAGCTACAAGAATTCATTAAACCTAACCTATTTAACTATTGAAGTACAGACTTAATTAATTTTAGATGACTGCCACTAAAGTCGTTAGGATTTTAAATCTGTATAATTTACCATACATTTGATGGCCTCGGTTTGAAAATTTCTTGCACTCCAGAAATTCGAATGTGATCATCTTTTTTTTCAATTTCACTTTCTGCAGTCCCGTCCGTATCGACATCAGTCACATCACGTGTAGATTCAGTCTCTTTAAATTGCGCTGATGCCATTGATTCGTGGATACTTTTAGAAACGATATGCAATTGAGAATCAGATACTTCTTCTTCTATTTGTTGGTTATCTCTAGGTGACGTGAGGAATAATAAGACTTGAACGCGACTTTACACCTAAAAAGGGGCGTCACGCTGAATTTATGCCGTGGTAGTCTCTACAAAACATGTGCCTCAATGTTAGCGCTCCCTCATCGTAATAGAATCAAATTTTGGAACTAGTTTTCGATAGCGACAGCATGCATGTCGGTAACTAGCCTGTCCTTACCGTTATCAGAATGGTAGATATTACAGAGCATATCAGTCACATCAGATTTCATGTCATGGTCGATAATGTTACAGGACTGTTTAAACAACGTTGCTATTCTCCACATGTATGGAGAAATTCCAGAGAATAATCCGAGAAAATTATTAACGATTTCGTATCTAGAAACCGGATGAGAAATTCAAGATTCGTAATTATTAAACAAAGCACTGGAAACAAATGATTCGATTGTTATTTATTGCGTTAATTGAAATCTGTTTTTGCAATCTATTTTCTCGCCATATTATCGTTTCGATTAGTCGAAAGTCTATCCGACAGCAATTTCAAGCTATTCCTGACCTAGTTGAAAGCTTCAAGCATGGAGACTAGAGTGAAGGAGTCCGAACGCATATGGCGGAATCGTCGAAGAGTGGTTCGTGAAAGTAACGAAAGATCTTGAAGTTCGGGATGTATCCGCAAGCGATACCAGCGCCTGGTTACGAATAGGATACGTATGCGAGGATCGACGATTTAAAATCACCGCGCTGACGGAGCCCGCAGCAGTAACGCTGCCAGGCGGTTACAATCCGCGGATCGTTCATCACTTTCACCGTATGTGTGTGAATGTAGTCATTTTTTGAAAAAGTATTTAACAGTAGATGCAGTTAAGTGATATAGAAATAAAGCGGGTATACAAATTTGTCATAAAAATGTTTAAACAATGTTCCACAATATAGATTCAAAAGCAAAGATGGGTGTCGATTTCTTACTGTATTCCATCTTGTACAATGGGTTGTTTTAGACGGATCACCCGTATCTTGAACGTACAAAATTTGAACATCGTTCTTTTTGTCATTTTTACTAACCGGTTTTGAATTAGCTTCGTTTTTTTATATTTTCTCGTTTGTCACGCGAGACGTGCTCATTTGGTATGCAAATATCGTGTTTTATTGTAACATCTTGTGTCGACTGCAAATGGACAAGCGGGGGAGAAAGATGCTGAAATTGCCAAAGGTATGTGCACCTTGTTTACTTTAATTAAGAAATTAGATTTATTAAGAAGAAAACTCTTTTTACGTGGCATTCACTCTGACTAAACTAGAAAAATTCGAAGGTAGTACGATTCCACATGCGTTACACATTATCGAAGCATGAGTTTTATTGACAATGAGTTAAATTTACGTAAGAATAAAATTGCCATTTGTAAAACTACAGTATATTAGTATTTGGCCAGTAAAAATAAATTCACTTATGCTCATTTCCACACCACCGCAAGCGGTAGAGCACCCAGCGCGTTTTTTTTTACGTGGTATCCCCAGTAGGCCTACTCCACGGAGAATACTTGCAAGATCGATCTTACGTACTTCAAAAAATTGCAGATGGCTTTTTTCACATGTTAATTATGGTAAATTGTTTTTCCCAATCGATTAGTTCTCGCGTATATTCGCAGTGTATTCAAAATTTTTCAGTTCATATAACCCGTTGACTATTTGTTAACGATGAAAGATGACAGTTTTAATTATGGATGAAAGATGGTTGTTTTAATTATGTATGATCGTTTTAATTATGTATGATCGTTTTGGAACGAAGTTCCTTATTTATCTTACAGGCGAACGGCGATTGATTTTGGGTTGTTTGCACACGGGTTTTTTTTTTCTTATGAGGTATGAGATAATCACTAAAATAGAGAACCTGGTGAATACGCAAAACAATCTGCAAGTAAACAAAGATTGAAAATACGAATCGCTGTAAGACGTTATCATTCACCTATCGGAAGACGATGCAGAAATCTTTGAAGAAATGGAAACAAATCGGAGTAGAATAAGCACAACCGCCTAAATATGACAGAGCTTTATAATTCTAGAGTGAAATACAAAACGAATATGACCTATGAGCGACTCGAGAAAAAAAACTGACACTAAAACGATAGCAATAAAAGACTGTAAAAACACTTTAAAAACATTCAGCTGAATAAATTTTACCATACTTTGTGATCATGATGATTCTGAACTACATCGCTAAATCTATGTGTCGGCGAAAACAAGTTGTCTGACCCTGAACCAGACCTAAGCCTAAGAAATGAAGCATTCATTTTTCAGTATAGTCAACAAAACTCTGTCACCTGGAACGGATGAAAATACAATTAGTGACGTACGTGCAGACAAAAATATACTGAGCTTAGATAAGTGAAAAATATAATGAAGACAAAAGAGACAAATTAATTAGTTGAAAGAGAGAGCAAGTCTGATTAGCTAAAAGAGACAGAAGATTTGATTAACTGAAATAGACAAAAGGTTTTATTAGCTGAAACAGAAAAAAGGTTTGATTAGCTGAAACGAACAAAAAGTTCAATTAGCTGAAACAGACAAAAGGTTTGATTAGCTGAAACAGATAAAAGGTTTGATTGGCTTAAAGACATAGAAAGATTGATTAGCTTGAATAGACAGAGGATTAAATTATCTGAAACAGATGAAAGGTTTGATTAGCTGAAACGAATAAAAAGTTTAATTAGCTGAAACAGACAAAAGGTTTGATTAGCGAAAACAGATAAAAAGGTTTGATTGGCTGAAACGGACAAAAAGTTTAATTAGCTGAAACAGACAAAAGGTTTGATTAGCTGAAACAGAAAAATGGTTTGATTAGCTGAAACAGACAAAAGGTTTTATTAGCTGAAACAGATAAAAGGTTTGATTAGCTGAAACAGATAAAAGTTTTATTAGCTGAAACAGACGAACGTATGGTTAGCACAATAACGTAAGTTCATACACTGACAAAAAATGGATTGTATTGACGAATAAAAAACATTCTAAATTTTTTTAATCAACATCTTTTTCTACTTTGAGTGCTTAGAAGTGAATATCTTTTTCGACTGAACATTCTATAGTTCTGAGTGCATATGTTAAAAAATTGATTTCGTTGCCCTGAAACAGAAATTAATACGATCAATTAAACGAGTATTTCTGTACATTTCAGATAAATTTCATAAATACTCATCCCAAGATTTTCCACTATCAATATACACTACCGAGATTTTTGTTCCTGCGCGTTGAGCGCAGGTTTTCCAATGTCGAGCTTTCTCTCATAACTGAAAGGTATCAAGTCCACGCGCAAAAGGCAGCGTGGAACTTGAAAACTTAATTATTTGTCAAAAAATTGACCAAAGAATGGAAAGATCAGCACATCGAGAGTGCTTAACTCTTATATACTGTTTGCAAAATCGACGCGTAAAAAATCGTGTCCGATTCCCGTTAGTAATTTACGCGCAAAAGGCTGCGTCCAATTTTCTTGATTATTCTACGCGCAATAAGGCGCGACAGAATAAACTGTCAAAAAATTTGTATTACTTGGGACTTGCCCCGAAAAATTCTGTAGAAACCCAATCCACATCTGCATCTTTTCGAATTAGATACATTGCTATGCGGATTGTTCTTCTCAGATTACAAATCGAAATTGGGAGGGAGGTTGGAGGAGGGCATGCATTATTGTGTGGCGTGACGGTCGGCGGTCCTCTTCGACGCGAAGTCTTCGAGCTCAGCATCTCTCCCCATCTAGCGTACCACGGAACGCGATAGATAGTCCAGAGATGCGTTTTGCCCATTCAGGCGATCACAGAGTTCAATTGAACGGAATAATGATCGGTAATGACTAAATAATTGAATTGAACAACGATTGAAAAATGGTTGCAGAGTGACAAGAAATAGGAAATTAATTCTCGTTAATATTCAAATGCTTACAAATGGTCGAGAGACTCGAATACAGAGTCTTTTGGGAAAAGAATTTCTGTGATCGTTTGACGCTGTGGATTACAAAAGTTATTAACATCACGGTAGATCGCGACCTTCCTACCCTTGCCTGTTTCCCAACGAAACCACCCAACGGAAAAGAGAGACTCACACACACATGCATAAATCCCGCGACGGATCCCAAAACGTCCACCTACCTACCCGGTTACCTATATTCGATCTAAGCGATTCTCCATTTTTTCCAACACACATCATTCTTCGTCATTTGCGCCGTGGTCACTGACTTACATTTTTGTTGGTTAGCTGTAGGGAGCAAAATGTTTTTGTATCTTACTGTCTGCCTACTCCGAATACAGTATCGCGGTTGTATCCCGCCAACCCTAATATTGTATGTATTATTTGAGTAAATGTTGGCAGACTATCGGTACATCAACATTTTGTAAAATTGATTAAAAACATCCTGTATGCCAATTAGCATTTTTCTAAGCGAGCTAAGCCTGCAGTTGATCAATACTTGTTGGATGTTAAAAGATTGAAAATGATATATAATATAAGATGCAATTTGATTACGTTACGTTATACCAGATTTCGGAATTTTATCGATTTAACGATAATGTGAATAAATGAATACGTTCAAACCTCAGGTGAACCCACCACTTAAACGACATCATCGATAAATTCAAACTTCGATTATTACATCATTTGCGAAACAATTCGATATCGCGAGTGCCGAGTAAGTGATGGTTACCTGTCGCGATGCTCATTCCACTTTTAGCAACGTGTAAAATTTCTAACTTTGAATAAGCTACGGTAGATTAAATTGCGAAAAAAAAATTATTCGACTGAAAGTCAAGCACGTTGCGATCGCGAATGAGCCTATCCATGCAGCTAAGAAATCGAAGATTTGTGTAACAATTGTTACCGCCACGCCACGTGACAAAGGAATCCCAGGAATATACCCATAACCTAACACGTGCAAACTCACCAACGTTGCCGAGAAATAGGAAAGTTACTCGGAAGTCTCTGCTTAAATCTGTAAAAAACAAAACAGAACACTTGAATTTATTTAACAAATTGGCTTTTCAGTTTTCAAATTAATTATTTATTACTGTTGTCTAGTTTCGTATTCATTGCACATTATGCAAGAACCAAAGTTCGGCTTTATGTGTACCACCTTGAATTATCAATGAATATTTAAAATAAGTATTGTTACCTCGACTCTGGGATGCTCCACACTTTTACATATAGTAGTTCTTGTAGCATCTCAGGTTTATTGGTGAAGCAACGCACTTTTTACATAATTTTGATCTTCACTAATCTCTTATAATCCGAAAATCCGCACCGCAATAACACTCGATTCTACACTCACTTGTTGTGCTGTGGATGTCTGAACCGACGATATAAACTTGCTAACAATGCAACTGCGCATTTGCCGAAAATCAGAAAAAAAATAATTATATTGACACTCGACGCACTGCCGAGCCAAAAATAGACAACACTGAAATCTGAAGTTACACAAAACAATGAAATCTCGGGACACGAAATTCACCTTCAACTTTCGCAAGATATTCTTATTTAGTAACTCGGTTTTCCTTCAGACTACACGGTACTCCTCGTGTATTATTTACAGATGAACATGGGGGAAATACACTGATCGAACAATGTCACACAACCTGAACAACGCGGTTTGAACGTTGAATTAATACTGAGAGCACATGATCTTGCTTCGATTTCTCGGAAACGACTGATGCCGCACAGCGCTCGGAACAGATTTTAAAGCTGTTCTTCCCCTCTGCTTCCCCTCTTCTGGCCCCAACTCGATGGGTAGAGGGACAGAGAGAGCGGGAAAATTATTATCTTCTGTCCTTTAGAGAACTGATTCGAATCCGTTCACGGGACGCTTACACCATTAATTACGCTCTATTTTATATATCTCTATGGTCTCAACGACCGGGTGAAAACACCACGTAAGCTACACGCAGCGCGATTAAACGTTTAGAGCATTGCCGTAACATGCGACGTTAGGCAAAGTATGAATTCTCCAACCACTTAGGAATATTTCTTGAACGGGATTTTCTCAACTTTGCAATTTCACTCTGCAACGATATATTTACGGCGTGGTTAGTTGCTTGGTTGATTATACGTGATACTGCTGATACTCCCAAACCCGGCCAAAACCGGCAAACTAGTTACGCAAAATAACACACAGTATTAGTCTTTTAATGGACGGTGGGAAATGTCAAAAATGAAATTACAGAATCGATCCCTAGGAGAGCCATCTCTAAGGGCTTGAAAATTTCTCCCCACCACTCATTGGATCTGCAATATCAGCGCCATTGGAGTTGTTGATGCCGGATCAAATGTACAGAGACGGGACACCTTTACTCCAGTCTACATACTTACTGCAGCTAATGTCTCATACATTCGGTATGCTTCGAGAAACTTCGGTGACAATCGGGTTACGTCATGGTATTGTATAGTGACGTCTCGTAAGCAATTTTCCCATAGATCGCGTCCAATGCCGTCCGAGCTGATGGTTGGCTGATTCTGTTTAACCCAGTATCCTAATTGGGAGATATTTCCCGCCAATATTCCGGAGAGGAGTGGATTATTTTCGGGCGCCAAAACGCACACGCTCGTTGCTTGGTGCCGGGTGCTGTGTGTTGTGTATTTTTCCACAAATTTTGTCGAAGAATGCAAGAAAACGCGAACGGTTTGTAGATAAATATTCGACCGTGCACCACAATACTTAACGTGGCATTATTATCAACGAGACACTGAACAACTGGAAAACGTAAGGAATTGGCAACACGTCCAACGTGCCACAGCAACACCCGGGTTGCATATTTCGGAAACGTCGGAAGCATCTTGTAAACTGCGAAAGATGTTGAGCGTAGCAACAGCAGCGGTTCACCGAAATATACGGCCAAAAGCCACTACCACGTCACCAACTTCACCCAATATCAGTATGTATACAAACCTACCTAACCTCAATTTCATTTATGTGGGTCAGCTAACATGTTCTTTCTTTCTGTCAATAATGATTCTTGAATAACGGGATTTGTTGACAAGGATAAGATGATAACGTGATTTTTTTCACCACTGTTGTATTTCTACTCATTTCACTGATTCGCAGAAGTCCTGCTGGTAATGTTACGAGAGCTACGTCATTGCGATACCATTTTACACTTGAAATGAACTTTCCATTAACGTTGACTTTCCATTAAGCACTAATAAATCTTCGTCTTTAGCCCGGAAAAATTTGTTCATTGGTTATTTATTTTGTTCCTATTTTATATCTCTGGATACGTGACTTGTCTGAACCGGTATACTTTCAGGCAATGACAATTTCCTACAGCGATATAACAAATGTGTCCAAAAACTTTAAGTAACAGCTGAGATACTAGTGCAGAATTACATTAAGAATTTAAAAGAATCTTTAATTACTCACCGAACAAATCACCATATAATTTAATTTAAATTTTCAAATTTTTGTTTAATATGATGGAAATGGTGTCTCCTATAAATACTGATAGCTTATCGCTTTTTTTTTTAAACAGTGGTTGACACCAGTTGTACCTGGAATGCAAGAATAACGCAATCTGCTAAGCGGAGACGTAATCATCAAGGTCCTTGTAGCGCTCGAAAGAAATTAATTCCGAGTCCTACGGAAGATTTATCTTTAAATTTAAATCTCAATAGTAGTGAAATCACTTTGACACCCATAAAGAAGACTATAGGTAACACAGGCATTGCTGATCGAAATAATTATCATCAAACACCTAGCGATATCACACATAAAAATGATAGTAACAAAACAAATGATGCCACTTCCATGAGAAAGTGTAATGACGTTTATCTTATCGTAGAAGTACACGATAATACTGCTCCAACAACAAAAAATGGAGCAGTCAAAAGTGACCACACAGAATCAAAAAATTGCTCTTTGATGCCCTTTGTGAATTCAGATGAGATAAGTATTCGACCAATAGTTAAAAAACCGATTCATAGGAAAATTCAAAAAGATGATGGAACTATTTTGAGGTCTGAGTTAACGATAATCAAGCCTAGTTCTGGAGCAACTTCAGAGCCAGCATCTATGAATGTGCTCCACACCGCAGAAATACAGGTGCAAAGCAAGTCTACTAGTCCGAAAACTCCTGTTTCAAAAGCCACAAAGTGTACAAACCCGGCATCTATTAGTACTGTTGAAGCAAATAGTAGTTTTGGGAATGCTTTGATTACCACAGAAAGTTTCTATAAAAAATCAGCTGCCCAAAGACCGACAGCAACAACACCACTTTCACTGTCAAAAAAAAATCCAAATCAGTCCAAATCTAATTCATCCATTGGTATAAAGTCAAAGATAGCAAGAGCGGTTGAAAATTTAAAAAACTCATCGGAAAATTCTATAAATATATTTTCATTAAACACAAATGATCAACCAAAATCAAAAACGAGCAAACACATTGTGAATTCAACTCCAAAGGTTGCAGTCATCATAAATCCTGTTGTGCCGAATCTCCAGGAAATATGTACCGCCCACAATAATTTTGATGCATCTGCTATTCCGGAGGAAATGTTCAATCCCTGGAATGGGGATGATCTTGAAGAAAGTGGATCAACCTCCCTTGGCAGCATTAAACGGTTGGAAATACTGAAAGTACCAGATGACAGGTTGCTTACAGAAACTAATTTACAAGAACCATATCACTTAACTGGATTCCCAAACCCACCTGGAGAAAACAGATGTTGGTTAAATGCAACCTTGCAAGCATTATTTGCCATGCCCCTGCTAGATACATTCCACCACTACAACTTGCAGGATTGTTCAAAATTAACAAAATATTTGATCACTACCAAAGTACATTGGATGAAGGGTACCAGTGGAAGGGAAAAGGCATATCAAACTATAAAGTGAGTGTATCATCGATCTATTGGCAATTCATATCGACTACTTTGACACTAGCACTACATAGCGTTTTTTTAAACTTGACCTTTTACATTAAAAAATGTAAATTTTATTACAGTTTTCAGAGAAGTAATCACAATTGTGTTCCTTTTCCTGAGGCTTCAATGTAATCTTATTACAAATAGTCATAAAACTTGAGTGTGATGATTATAAAGTATTACACCTTTTTTAATTGTGTAACTACAGCAAATTTGAGACAAAAATAATTACTTGACTTACTGCACTGGTTACATCGGTGTGAAATACAACTTGAAAAATCTTGTGTTCCAAAAATATATCGGTGTGCATTCCTCCTTGAAATAGAACAATCTTCATTTCTGTGCATTTGAGCAGATAATGACACTGAACAAAAAACGTTTAGTCACTTTAAACGGAAACTAAGACTTTTATCACATTCTTGGTTTTAGCATTATTCACCAACAATCTAGTCACTGCTCGTTGTGAGTGAAAACTTTCACTATATGCAATTTGAAGTCAAAGGCTCTGCAATTAGCAACCATTTATATTATAATTACTGGATAATAATCAATTTCGAGTGACCACTTTTCTCATTTTTTTAAAATGACATGACTGCTATTCTGTACTGCTTTTACTATATTTTTCGTAATGTTTTATAGTTCAAGTTTTTTCTGAAGCAGATCACGAACCATTCATTGAAATGAATGTTATTGTTTGGATTCATCTAGATTCTTCCACTTCTGTATTACATTTTATAGTTCACATTCTAAATAGTTATTGAAATATGGACATGACGTAGAGAGAAACCTGAAGCATAGTGAGAATTCGACCTAAATGAATACAATGAAATTCAAATCATGACGTGATTTTCAGGTTATTAAAAGAAGAACTTGGTGTACTTGATGAAACATACCCCTCAGAGCGTCAACAAGATGTATCTGAATTTCTCATGATTCTGCTAAACCATATTAAATCAGACTTAGGAAAGTTGATTTCAGCTGAAGAAGGTGTAAACGAGATGGAAAATGTACCGAAAAATCAGCAAGATTCCCATAAAATATTGAAGACACCTCAAACACCTAACAAAAGACAACCGTTAGCAGATATTTCTGTACCACAATATAACGGTATGAAAAGGAGCCACAGTCTTGGAGATCCTAACCAAAGCCCTAAATTTAAAAAACTAGCTTTGAGTCATAGTGTTCAGGATTTGCTAAGTCCGAAATTACGTAAATTGTCCAACCCATCAGATCCCTCTTACAAAGTGCACACACCACCATTGGCACCAACAAATGATGAGACAATGTTGCATAAAAATCCTGTTGATGAGAACTTCCAGCTCCATTTAATGGAACATTATACTTGTAAAGGATGTCAGAAGCATCGCCAAAAAAAAGTAGACAACCTTATGCTTTTTGTCGACATTCCTTCAGACGATATTATGGCACCAATAGATTTGCAAAGAGCCGTAGAGAATATTTTTGCACCAGAAGAGAGACATTTAACCTGCGGAACATGCAAACACGATGTTCATATAATGCGTACCACATTTAGGCGTCAACCCAACATTTTAACCCTACAGGTGAATAGGTATGGAATGTCCAGTGAAGGAATATTTTCTAAAATAAGCACTGATGTTACAATACCAAAGAATTTGGATCTTGGTGCAACATTCTTGTGAGTATCTAAAAAACAAAAATAGCCCCTTTAAGTTTCGTCTTTTTCAACCCTTAAAATTAGCAATATTATATCTAACCTTGTTACATTTCTATTGATTAATAAGTAGTTTCAAATCTGCTGTTAACAGAAATGATGCACCCAAAAATTCAACTGCGTATGAGCCAATTTGCATAATAGCACATGCCGGTGGCACCATGGACTGCGGACACTACACCAGTTACGTCAGGCATGGAAATCAGTGGTATCATTACAACGATATGGATGTAGCACCCATGACAGAAGAAGAAGCTTTGTCTGCAGCCCAAATGACTGCTTATCTTGTATTTTTTGTAAAATCGGCAGAGCAGGACTCTGATGAGGTATAAGTTTAAGTTTTACAGGTCAGATTTCAACCGGAACAAACACAATATTTCTCATTCAATGAAAGGTCCTTTTCATACTTATACCAGTTCCAAAATTACATTTGGTGATAACTTTCTTAACCAGACAAATTACAAAAAGCAGATTTCATGATAACAGTTATTATCGCTAGCTGTTTGCTAGCTATCCAGATGTTGAATGATTCTCACAATGATACATTGTATTTAATATATTTAATTATTCATTTAAATTTTATTCTCGGGCATTCCATATTTTTTACTGTTAGCATAAAAAAATATGGAAACGTCTCTATTTCGTTATAAAATATTAACGTATCTAATAACTTTACCCACAAAGTGTAATTGGAAACTAATAATTAATTCAAAACTGAAATTTACTCAGCATTTCGGAGTGTTATTTTGGGCAACTTTTTAATTATATAATGTACTAATGATGCATATACATAATTAGGATTCAGAAATCTTGACATAAAGAAAATCGCCGATAATATTCTCTGAGAATATAATAGATTTTATCATTTGGAAATCTAAACGTGTAGTCTTTACAGAGCAATTACCTTAGGAATGATTATACTTTAGAGTAATCAAATTCGAACCAAGTGTGCAACACTTCATATATAATCGTAGAAATGAAGTGATAAGTATTCGCAATAGAACGTAAAATATTTCATATTTTTAAAAGTAATATGGCAGTGAAATACCCATTTTCTTTGCCATTTTATCAACATCCTAAATGGGATCTATAAAAAAATTAAATATCTTCCCCGTCTATATAAATCCAATAGCTCTTTACTAATTTCTATTAGCACTAAGTCCTGTATTTATTACGCGTATTGAACCAACCACTCTCATGTGCACTTCTTAAAAGAGAGAACATTATAATTTAGTTTGCATGTACAACTTGAAGGCATGTGCGAATGTCGAAATTAAACGGTAACCTCGAGGTTGTACTTCAGTTTTTCGATAAAAAAATTCAAATACACCCTTTTATTAGTGTAATGTTATACGTACATATTTCGTAAATTATGTTTAAAATAACTGTGTTTTGAAGTATATATTACCTTGAACTGTATATAACTTTCAAGTTCGCAGTAAGCTCTTAGTGCCTTGTCCAAAGTTTTGTATATATTTTAACTTTTGATATTGGTGAAAATAAAAATAAAACCGTTACCTACCTTGATTGACGTTGTTTCAACTTATTATTACATTACTTAGTAAATATGTTACACACCGTTCTCCAATAGACTTGAAAAACCAATTGCCTTTCCGCAATAACTCTAATCATGTACACCGCACCTACAATGAATATTAATCAGAGAAATGCTGGATTTGTATACAAAGAAAATAAGCGTAGTAAACCCTTGTAGGAATTGAACAATGTATAATAGTTGTCTGATTAAAATCTCTTACGCAAATCACGGTGACAGCGTGTTATCAGAAAATACTTCAACATAACTAATTTTTAATGATGTGTTGTGACAAATCATGTTTTGCTATAAATGATCCACAATTGTCCCAAATATCATATCTAAAATGGTTTGCGGCTTGACTTTTCTAGAATGTGCTGCCATTTATTAGAAACTAAAAATATAAATAAATTAATGAGTTGCAATAGCAGTTCTTTCAGACAATATTCACTGCACTTGATTCGATACGCATTGCCACTAAAACCACAGATTTCGCTCTATTCTGTAAGGAAAGTATCAAGTGGAAAGATTTTTACTGCAAACAGTCTTAAAATTTTATTTCTCATTTATTTTCTAATGTTTGCAGCAGTAGCAGCAAGAACACTTAACTCCAAAGCACAGCTAATCATGTATTTCTTCACAACAGAATTTGAAAATTGAAGTAATTGAAATGTTTTAGCGTTTGTACAATTTTTTTACTTTATTTTATGGTAAATTTGGTCATTGCATATCTCTTCAGTGCCAGATTGTAATATAATGCAGAGGCACGAAAGGCACAGGACTTACGTTTCGAGGATTAATACTATTTTTAGAGCATTCACAGCTCATACTACGAATGATTTCAAACTGCAGTAAAATATATATAACGGGTTGCAAGCGACTTAGAAAACGAATTCAACGTATTTGATATTGGATACGTTGTATAGCTAGTTTGCCTGCGACTTACACATTAAATGTTGGTTCAATAGAAACCTGGTGTCTGACTTCCGTCAGAATGGCTTGTATTTATTGACATCAGTTATAAGAACAAACTAGTTCCGTGTTATATGTACCAAACTATATATTGGAATAAAATTGAATATTACTGTTACTAGTGATGTGTTTCAGTCTTTTTTTGAAGCAGCGGTGTGAAGTGACATGCAATAAAAAATTTCATATTAACCAGGTGTATAAATCCAATGTTTGTCCCAGAATACAAACTTGTTCATGCAGTAAGTGTCCTCTGCCAAATTTATCATCAGTATTGGAGTGTGTAATAAGTATAGCATTTATCAATATTAATACTCATCAGCATAAGTTTATTTCGACAACTGCACCACAAAAACTTGAATTCCTCTATTAAGAAAGTTTTCTGATTTAATTGATACTTTGCATAAACATTTATTTTTATTTTCAACAGCGATTGGTGTCGACATCGATGATAAACTGTAATCAAATCAATGATGTTTCTCTAGAATAACAGAAGATTGATATCCAAAATCAATATAAATATTCAGTAAAAATATACATCTCACATTTAGCAATACTGAAGCCCTGTCTGTGATATTTTTTTACAAGCAAGAATTTTGCATTTATACACCTTATTAATGGGTATGTATACATGTTATACGACCAGCATAATCAGTCAATAAAGATTATACCACTTTGTGATTTGTCAATTGACCCAATGGGTGGAGTGAAGTGGTGATCTTTTTAATTTCCTGTTGTGGGAATTTGACGTATAATATCGTATTATGGCAAACTCCGAAAAATATAACAATATCATTAGAAAGCACGGAAGTCGGTTTCTCAAAAGCGTTCAAGTATCCAAAAACATGGGAAGGCTAAAGTTTATTTTGAAAATTAGATAAAATCAGTAAGCGTGAAATATCTATCCGATCAATAAAAGTTTTCTTTGTGTGCACTAGCTAATGTGTTTAATATTACTTTGAACAACATTTACGGTCAATGTGAAAATCAATAAATTTACTTTAAATATTTCAAACGCATTGTTCTATTAAATGAAAAACTCACTATAGGGTATATAATTGCAGTTACTTGATTGTGCAAGTCAACTGTAATTCAGTATCCATTTGCATAGCAGCCAGTGTTCACATTTTTTCTTTTCAACAAGGAAGCATAGATTTCATATTTCAACTGAAATCAGACACAAATTATTACAATCAGTTCGTTATATTATTAAATCTAATCAACTAAGAACTTGCATTTCAGAAGCCGACATCTTTGATCATGACAGAGAGAACGAATAGTTTACTTTGCAGATATGAAAAATATTTATTCAATAATTAATATATCTCGGTAATAGTCTGTAGGTATATTTTTACAGTTAACGAGGCTTCTAAAGACGATGTTCTTCTACAAGTTATTTACAAATATCAAATATAGTGAACTGCTGACCAAAGTGATGAAATGAGAAATTTTGAACAATATCAACAGTCTCTTTTCTCCAAGCATTGAAGTACAACGCAATGTTGTAGTCGAGATCCTATCTTTTACACATAATGCAATATTCAAAATTGGTGTTTAATTTACATGTTTTCACATACGACCTAAGTAATTTAATAAAACTGTCAAAACTGTTTTAAAAAATAGTATGCAAGTCAACGCTTCATCATTATTGAAATATTTCCAACCGAAAATCTGAAAGAGTTCTGCTCAACTTAAATCATGACCGATAATACTCCAATTATTTTAGTCAGTCAGCCATGTTACATAATTTTTTATGTATTTATGTTTGAATCCATACACGCAAAATTCTTTGAGTGAAAACGATAGGGTAACATTGGCACAAGTGATTTGTTAACATAAATGTTAACAAAGATTGATAAATTACGTGTACGAAATATTGAATAAAAAATTAACAAAAAAAGAAAAATGGCTGGACTCATAAAAACGACCAAATACCCAGGGATTCACTGTGTTTGCTGAAATGTGTCACTGTTCCTGCTAGATACCTAAATTAATTCAAAACTACTTCGTACATCAACTATTTCTTGAATCCAATTATGAACTCCAATTTTATCAGGCAATAATTTTACCGTCAGACAGGGTGCCTCGTGAGACCAAAAAGTAAAAGCAGAATACAGGAAAATTAACATTTATTTTTCAACCGTTGGAACGAACTGCCAATTAATTTATAACAACGCCGTTGAGCACAGTATTGAATGGAATTCGTTGACAAATAGCAAGTAATTGGCCCAGCCAATTGATACACCTTCGAATTTAAACCTAAACATTAATACTAGCACTCTAGAATGTTTGATAATTGATAGTACCATAAGGTAGTATAATAGAAATGAAAAAGAAAAGAAAAAAAAAGAGACAAGCTAACCTGGTAAATTTACACTCAGAGAATTTAAACATAAATTTATCAGACATTACCTGGGCTTACTCATTAGCCAAGTGGAAGAAAAGAAAAGACAAGCTCACTAATTAAAAAATTGCGAGTATATTGGCTGTCTTGTTAACTTTGTTGATGCTTTATCACCGAAATATGCAGTTTCTTGGAAAAGACACATCATCTTTTGATACCGTTACATTTCTGGGTCTTCATTCAGTATTCACTGTGATATACACACATGCTGATATCCAACATACAACACTCATGCATTTTTTTAGAGTTCGTTCATTGTACATTCTCACACTCGAAATCTCGGCACATATTTTTTGTTATTTAGCAGGATTTCGCTAAATAGTTTGCTTCCTGGATTATCTTTTTTTTTTCTCAAATCATTCTTGGTATGAACTATACGTCAAACAATACATGACTGATATACATGGAACAAAACTGGTGCACAATGTGGACTGAAAATGAGGGTTACGATGAATGTATAATCATGGATTCAAGTGACACTATCACCTATAACTATAGAATATGGTACTGCTAATTCGTGACAAGGAGGAACTTGAGTGACATAAAAAAAGTTTTATTTTATAGCATTTAACGTAAGTATGTAAACTCAAAACAAGGATTAAGTTAGTTCAATATCAATCTACTGTAAATAAACGTAGGATTGTTGAGTCGAGTCATGTATTGTTCAAAGTAACTTACATAGCTGTGGTTTAGTCATCGCTAATCCACTGTTATTTTAATTAATAATTTATAAGGGGATACTTTCTGCTAAAATTATCATTCAGGACTATAATATACTATATACAAGGTGTATGAAAAAAACTTAATGTTTAAAAAATTTAACGAGGTCTTGATGCTCCTTTACAACTGTTTTTTGTCGTTTTGTTTCTGTCTCTCTTTCACTTTTTCTCGCTCTATCTCTTTCCCACATCAGAGGGTCCAGTACATACATACATACAATATACTGTCTGTAGCTCATCCATCTAGATGCTAAGCTGTAAAATGTTACCCATTAATCAATATACGACTCAAAATTATATTATGTCGCAAATGAATCGAGGGTAAGAATTTTTTCGTTTTAATCACATAAACGGAGGCTGTCTGATAAAGTTCCAAAATAATCAACAACATAAATTTTAGCTACGACATAAACTATATGCATATATCCATCTTTAGAATGAGCTTCAGAAGTCTATTGGAGTTGCATACCATTACTGGCTAGCTCGTTACTCAAACCAAAAACATACAGTAATAATAATTAATAATTAATAATAATAATAATAATAATAATCAATTATCATAAATTTAAAAGAAATAGTTTCAATCAACCGACTGATCAATTAATAGGGAATAGATAATAAAAATCACTAATCAATTATAACGTAAGGCAATATGTGGAGGATCTGGTCATTGTAGCTGGGCCGTGCCAGCATCTCGTGCCATTCCCGAAACTCTCTGTCCTTTTGACTGACACGATTATCACTATTCTGCACGTTCGTAGATCCATATGTACCATCGCTAGGAGTATCTTGCATTTTACTCGTAGACAAGTCACTCGCGACCCTTTCCATTACGTCCATATTTGACACTTCGTTCTTACCATTTTCTACATTCAAGGTTAGCTTAGGCTGAAAATTGCCGTTGAGACCTTCCACCTGTTGCGTATGAAGGATATCTAAATCTTCAGCTGATATCTCCCGTTTCGGACATGCTATAATTTCGCTGTCATCTTGTTCATCTTCAGGATCACTCCAAACAATCGCGTTTAGATCAAGGGGAGGCAGTTTTGCTAGAATCTCTTCCACCGTTAAGTGCTTTGGTGTTCTCGAAGGACTTTCTCGAGATTTTAGGTTTAGATTAGCATCACCGCCACCTATATCTCGATACCTCGATACTTTGTGATCACTATCATCGGATTTTAACCGTGTTTGTAAAGCACCGTCACCCGCCCCACGTAAGACATCGTTTTGCGACTGTAAATATTTTGTGACATGTTCACTATTACTCCTCAACACATCTTCTGTACTAGGTGGATCTTTTCTACTCTGACTAGATGTCACGATCGAATTTGAATGAGATCCTCTTGCTTGGAGGTCAGCCAATAATTCTTGAGTTGTTTTTAATTTCGGATTTCGTGACATGCTGGCCAACTTTTCTTTAACATGATCTTCGACCAGCTGTTGCTTCTTTACAGACTTACTTCCCTTTTTTCGGCCCCTTTTCTTAGGTCCTATAGGAACTTCTGATTCCACAATAGGTTCCACAGACTTTTCGGGAATTCGCTCTTTTGACAGAGGGCTAGGCACTTGCGAATTTAAGCTACTGTTGAAATTTTCTCCATTTAAACGCTGTCGTTTCATGAACGGTTCAACAGGAGTCCTAGTTGTGTGTGAATTTTCAGAATCCTCTTTTCGGAGACGTTTGTTTGAACTGTGAGTGCGTGGGACAGCGTCTGTCACATGATTTTGTATGGCCGGCCCGATTTTGGGAGATTCGTCTAGGTTTGGTCTGTGATTAGTTGTCACGTTGATCATAGGTTTGTTTGGAGTTATATGTGGTGATCGTGAATGGTCACTATGCACTGATATAACTGGACTCAGCACCTGAAATTATTTGAGATATTTCTCAACGACCGATTCATTCAAACAAATTACATTTTTTCCAGTGACTTTCCACTTTCTTCCATTTTATTATATATTATTTCATATTATATATCGAGAAGGCGAAGCAAATTTAATGATAACATTAAAATAAATTCAGAAACAAACCCGCAATGGTGTTGTATCCTTTACTAAAGGGCTCTGTGGTTTCAGGCCTCTGAGGGCAGGGCTTTGAGGCTTTAAAGATCTCAACGCTGGACTTTGAGGTTTTGCACCATTAAGAGCCACTGGTGCGGTATCAGCCAGTGTGGGCTGCGGTGTGGTATGGGCTGAGGGCAAAACCATATCTCGCCACCGACGTACCAGATCCTTGGCCCTTTTAGCCAAGGCATCGTTGCTCGTCTTACGTCGGAGCTCATTGATATATTTTCCAAGCCTTGTGATCTGGAAATAACAGTGGAGCTGAACATTGAATCACATTTCAAGAATTCAACAGTTGCCGAAATTCAGCAAACGTTTGCAATTATTTGAGATATTGGAGTTATAGATCTAAACTGTTGGAATATTCCATGTGCAAGTGCGATACAAAACTATTATTTGTAATCACACTACAGAAATTTATTGTACGGGCGTGTATCTAGGAAAATCGGTAGATCCATTTATCTCCAGGGTTCAAAATGCAATTACACTTCAGCCAGTATTTTTTTACAAACAAAACTCAATCAAGTACCACTGTCACATGTTGTTTTATAATGTAGGAACTGAAGGTCCAGCCATTTAGTATGCCTTCACATAATACTGTATTTGCGAATATTCAGCTGTGCAATTGGCTATATTAAAGTTTCGACGCCTGATGTGGCAAGTAATTTCTTGTTAAGCAACATAAATTGGCATATATCGAAACAAAGTGATATCGTTTGTCCTTTACGTTAGAACCAACAAATTTCACCACCTTGTCTCAAAACATGTCGCCTGGTAGAGAAATACATAACATCTTAGCCCATAATCCAGAAAAAATACATGACTTTAACTTCAAACTTGAGGTATTGCAACAAACACTTTTTCCATAGTAAGTAGACATGAATTGGAAGTCCAAATATTAATCGAATAGCTTTGTCACAAAATATACTAATAAATTAATTATGGATGGGCAAGCAGAATTTTTCCATCCACACACGGCATAGCAAGGTAAGTTTACAAATACAATAAAAAATGAACTTGTTTATCAAAGTAAACGTTATTATTGTTTTGTTTTTACATTCAGAAAAAGTAAATAATGCAATTATAATATGCTAGATAATGTGCGCAGTGAATAAATAAACGTGATAACAGGGTGTCTAGTGTGATGCCTGATGTGAAAATTCCCATTTAATCCCGATCAATGTTAGTAAATTACTCTACACTCAGATAATCATATCCCTATTATCTGTTGTATCATTAATTTATAATTGCTGAATAATTTAGTTATAAATTCGAAAATGCATAAATCCAATAAGCTATACAAAAATTCCAATTTTTCAATTAGGAAAAAATTATACATGTTTCAATCATATCCAGTCTTATGAACCATTTTTCAGCAGAATGGTATAAAAACACCAGCTTTGACACAAATCCCGATGTCCTTGCGAAATTCTCGGATATTTCTCATATTATCAGTAGCACTTTCAAATTCTCGTTTAATTTCCAGCTTTCCAGGATTCCCCCGTCACTCGACACCCTGGTAAACATTCTACATAATGTTTGGTATAAAACAAAATTATAATTACACATGTGGTATTGCCAAATTTAAAATATGGTATATAAATAATTAATGAAATCATGTAAATTAGCATGTACAGATTAGAGGAACAGTGATAATTTTATGACAAAATTTTTAAGAAAATTTTACTGTAAAGTCAAATATTTTAGTTCTGTGTTGCTTTATTGGTTAAAGTTTTTGTGAAGCAAGTCCTGTACATGATGAATTAAATGAACAAAAATGTGTCGAGTTCAAGAAATCATGCATTGCTATGTAGTCATTTTTTAAAATGACTTGTTAATAAAACGGTAACTTGTAGAAAACGTATGTATCAAATTGTTATCATTTACTAAACACCCCTGGAAGTATGATACATATTTTTAAGACATGAACTGTAATCTGGTACAATCAATTGAGCCCCATTGAATTGAGAGTTTAATGCAAATGTTTTATTATTAGTAAATGCTTGTTTCGATTGATAAATACTTATATATTCAGAATTTGCTGTAAAGGATAATTTTTCGTAAGAGGACACTTGATGTAATTTACCTCAAGCACTTCTTTGGTAATCGTCGTTTTTTCCAGGGCCGTGATGACTTCCACAACAGCTCCCATATCGACAACCTGAAAAATTAGTGGGTACAATATTAGTCGGTCGCCCAAACTAATTACTTATGAAAAACTGATAATAAAACAAGAAATACTTGATCAGAGCTATAACTAACTGTAATTACAGAAATTTTTGATATTTCTATATTTTCTGGACCGAGTATTCATTTTTACAGTACAATTTTCAAAATATTTATGCAAGCTATGCATGCAAAAAATTTATCTAAACTAAAACTCCTGAGAGATCTGCAAGATAATTTTTTGTGTTGAAGTAGAAAAATTTAATATGCTCTGTAAATCGTAACACAAACATCTAATGTCAGGCATTGCAAACCTAACAATTCTTTATTGCATCAGTTATGTGTGTATATATATATTTAAAAAGTCTGCCTATTTAAACTCCACAAAGGCATTAAAAATTAGTTAGGATGAAGCTAGTTTATAATTATTCAGATAATACGTAGGGTATAAGATGTTATGATCTCAACCCTCGAAGGGTAAAACATACTGGCAGAGCCATTAGGTCATTGTGTGTTGCAGTATTCTGATTATAACGGTAAAATGCAGACCGATCTTGATTTAACCTCCATTCTGTGACTTTAGCATGACTCCATAGAGACACCGTGGTTAAAAAATATCAATATTATATTGCAATTTCTCCGACTTTCGTGATAATACTAAAATTCCTTGACTTCTTGGATTTTCAGATTTAACTGAACTCTCTTAACGGAATATTTGAAGTGAAATTAATTTTAAATAAGTAACACAAAAAATTTTCCATAGCAAATTATTCCAAGTTTGTCACAATTGTTGAAAAAATTATGGAAACAATTCATGTCAACGGAAACACATTTGAGTAACATATACAGGGTGTATGCATGTAACGTGAAATAATAATATCTATATAATGTTAATACATGACGATTTTGCATCCAAATAGCTGCATTTCGAAATGTTCCTTTTTCTTTCACACTTATCTCCTACCATTATGGAAAGAAAGAAGAAGAAATACTAAAAGACAAGGTAGAAGTTACATGTATAGATATCATCTGTAGGCTATCAAGGAAATAACCTCGAAAATACTGCGAATATAACCCTCTGCAGATGAGAAAATCGTGCACAAATACAACGGGGATAGAATGGTACATTTGCACTGAACATCTCTGCACAAAATTGATTTATTCACCAGCTTTTAGTTAGTAGTCGTTGAAAAAATTAATGCTATGGAAGACTAACACTAAGAGTCGAAATATCATACGTGTGTACACTGTCTACTTGATTGCAACATGTGAGTGTATTGGCAGAAGACTGTATCAACTCGGTAATATGGATTAATTTTAATTCTTGGTAGCAATCATCTCTGTATTACCAGAAACAGCAATGTAACATTTTGGACAAAAGTAACGAGAGACAGCAGCTGACCGTTCAACACCACGGACTGTACTTACACTGATCATAAATAATCAACGCACATATCGGAGATGATGGATTGAAAGTACAACATGAAACAGGAACTTTTATACAACTTCGATGGTAATTACTTGAAAGACCCATCAATGAGGGTGGGTAGTGGTTGTGAAATTTGTTGCCCTTGAATAACTGTAACTGGCGTTTGGAATATTTTTTGAAAAAAGTATATATAACCCTGTATTGGAATATATGCTAGAGTGATGCTGCAGATTGAGGTTACATCAATCCTTATCCCTTCGTACATGTTACTAGTTCTCTGTGAATCTGAGCAACTCTGTGGTGGTGTGCGAGAGCTCGCACACGCCACAGAGGCCCGATAGCCGTTGGTGAGCGGATGGACCCGCTGTGACGGTAAGTTTTTCCCTTACTTACATTGTATTCCTTGTCAAGGGATTTCAACAATCTTTCCGTGAGCTCGGTGCAGTATCTCTGCATCAGGGGGGCGCGCTTGGGGCCCTCGCAGGGAGCTTAGGTTATCGGAAAATCGGCTCCACGCACGAGTGTCGCGAATTCGAGCGCGGGGGGCCAGCAATGGCGGCGACTGAACTGCTCCGCTCGCATGCCCTCCCTGCCTCCCGAGTGCCTCCTCGCCGTGCATCGTCCCGGCACTTCGGCCCACTAGCTCCTCTACCGGTCGAGCGTCCGACTGTCCCTGCAACACCCCTTCGGCACCGATCGGCCCCAACTTTGCGACTTTCGGCCACCTTCGAACCCCTTCGGATAATTCCGCCTTCCCCCACCGCCGCACGAACCGACACGAAGCTGACGACATCGCGTTCGCGACCCGCCCCACCATCGTCCGACTCGACTCCTGACTGGTTGCGTTTACTTCGCCACTTATCACGAGATCAGATCCATAGACTTAAATCAGATACGTATCCATCTTTCGAGATAATTATTTCGAAATTAATGTCTCCCATACCGATGAAAACTTTATTAATTGTAAATACCGCTACTTAACCTCATTTTCCTTATTAATGCCGCGTCTCACTTTGAATTGAAGTATTTTGATTTTTCAGAAAAGTTTACTTTTCTCCGTATAGATAAACTCTAAAAAAAGAGACTAAGTCCGTCGTAAAACTGCCGTCATTCATTGATTCGTTGTCGTCAAGAATTCATGCATCCTGCGATGGAGACTTGAATAATTGTTTGGAGTAATTTATTCGTCGTTTTATTCGACCTTTATCATCATTTAATTTCGTTTTTTATTCATCCAAATCGAGGTTAAATAACAGATAATTTCAATCTAGATAAATCTGATCGAGGAACAAAGATCCCCACCATACGGGCTATGACGAAGCAGCACTGCTTTGTGCCGTTACGTATACACACGCAGCCACGGAATTATTTAATGAATTTCTCAGGAGAAATGTTAAACACCGTCACTAAGTTCACTTGAACAATTGATTTTCACTTTACACTTTCAGCACGGCGAACTGCAAAATGATATAACTTGTATATTTTAGGTGGAAATTTTTAGGTTGCAGTTTACGAGGATTTTATTTGGGATGGCGTGACGTCACCTTTACGCAACCTTTTAATGGACGATTGTTCTATATACAACCGACGGTTTTGCTGCGATTGCAAATTCCGAAAAACAGGCTAAAGTCAATAATCCGAATGGACATACTTTACAAAATGCGCCGTTTTTTAAAATTTCCTACACAAAACACTTTTAACGTTTATGTTCAACCCGTCAGATTATGCGAATTGGCCTATATTATCGACTTTTTTCCCTCCCAGCTGTATCGACGAGTGTGAGGTTATGACATATAAATCAATACGTTAACGTTACAGCACCACAACGTATTGACCGAAAACCCAAATTACTTAAGTATCCAAACGATATCACATGTTTACGAGTCCTCAGTAACTCGCCACAATCAATTTTTTCACTTTTCATAAATCGTACATTTAATTACGAAATTTCACGAAATTCTTAAGTCACACTGACGTCACGTAGCCAAGAAAGATGGCGTCGCGAATCGCAGCGGCTGCCACTGTACGGGCCGTCAAGAACCGTAGAATTATTCCCACTCGAGCTGCATTGGTTTTAGTGAGTTATTGGGCATTTATAGACTAAATGGAAATAGTTCTTCATTAAAAAAAAAGTTGCAATCGTCTCGAAAACTGATACTTCATTATAGTACCCGTTACCTAACCTAGTTATTGTCAAAGTCAAATTATATTGGTCTTGACAAACATTAAAAATTTTTCAGTCTCCGAATGCTGTGAACAAAATCAAGGAGATTTTAAAGGATAAGAACGAATATGTAAGCAAACAAATAAAAAAAAATAAAAATTTTTCATAATTAAATTCACAATATTTTGAACAAACAAAATCCGAATTTAGCATCTTGTGACTTTCAAAGAACGTATGAAAAAATATGCGTAATACTTTACATTTCCTTTCTTTGAAAGAATTGATACATCTTTATATACGGTGCTATTCTAGCATTGCTTCAAAATTTATTATCACTATTCGTATTACAGTGACACATGTAAGTAAATATATGCTCTTATTGCAGCAATTTTTAGTTGTATATGTATCACTTGTTATTCATTGTTACTGCGTCATTGACTGTCAATATTGATCTCTGTGTTAGAGGTCATAAGAAATTTTTACGTTCCCTTGCATGAATAAAATTAAACTATAACATCTCGCAACACAAATATTCTTACTGTTGAATCCATAAATATTTTTAATACATTGTACTACCCAACAGAACTGTAAATGAATTATCATTATTATTTATCCAGGCTTTCACTAAACTAGAGGATTCTTATTAATATAACTGCAGGTAATGAAATTTTACTTGTTTACAGATTGGTCTTAAAGTGGGAGTACGGCAACGGGGTTGCAACGGACTCAGCTATACTCTTGATTATGCAACACATAAGGATAAACTAGACGAGGAAGTTGTGCAGGATGGAGTTCGTGTTATAATAGACAGGAAGGCACAATTGTCCTTGCTGGGCACAGAAATGGATTATGTGGAAAACAAGCTGAGCTCAGAATTCGTGTTTAACAACCCAAATATCAAAGGGACGTGTGGATGTGGCGAAAGCTTTTCTGTGTAGCTTTAAATTAGTACAAAACTATTAATGCATGTCTGCGATGGTCACTATAGAGTTATTCGGTTTATATTTGTTGCTTTGAAAAAGAAGTACAGAAATTTCACAAATAAAAAATGAGTCACTCTTGATTCAGAGATAGCTTAAAACAATTTTTAGCCAATGAAGAATATGGAGACTGTACTCCACAAGAAAAAGGATCGAGACTTAAACAGACATACGATAATTAGTCAAAATTATAATTCTTTGTACATAATATTCAATCTAGAAGTATTCTCATTTATTTTAGGCAAGTTGTTTGGTTAGGATATGATATATCACGATATTTTATTGTGTTGTAGAAACTTATTTTTGGTAATATGATACGGAGATCTCAATAAACGCCACAGATCTAAATTATGTATCTGTTGCATAATAAATTTTGAACTATTTATTGTTAAATTACGTTTTTGATTTTTTAACCTTCGATGAATCTCCTGGTATTCTTATAATTCGCAATAGAAAATATGAATTTGCATTTCACCTCTTCAAGTCTTCTGATGCTAACTAAATCGGTTCGTAAATCTCACTAAATTTACTACAAATACAAGCTATCATTTTTCTACAAGGTTACAGTTAAAATTTGCTTAGTGGTCTATGTATGTACATGTGCGTGAACAAGAACTTGCTCTGTTTTCTGTTGTCCTATCTATCTTAAATTCACATTACTTCATCTAGAAGTCATATGTTTTCTTAATACACGAATAAGGTATTACGAGTAAACAATATTAGAGTAATTTTGGCTGCTGTTTCAAAGTAGAAATGTCCAAAATTTTACTGGGGCAGCTCATTCTGGTCATCTGGCTACTTAGTGGCGGTCTTTCCGGATTTCTCAGTACCTCATTCTTGGTTTTATCTATGACTCTCCGTTGATCTGCAAATAATTTTCATGATAACATCAAACAATGACGATAACTGAAAAATGGCGTTTCATTTGTAAAAAAAAAAGGATGAAATGTAAGACAAAGCCTGCAGTATATCTCAAGGATAACTAAGTATAAAGAATGAAAGCATCCAAAATATTTGTATTTCAAAGGATAAAATTAAGCGATAACTGCTCACCGTCAACTTGTGGATTATTATTCGTCGGTAGAAGTTGGTATCTTTCGAGGTAACGCATAGTAGCAAATGACATATTGGTGCCTTGGACGTTACTGACCATAAGATGTTTAAGCGTTTCTGCACTATGTTTCTGTAACGCTAGTTCTCCAAGTTGCTCGTCACTCAAGTATTTTAATGCTAATGCATTCATATGCATGCTTGTATCCGTTTCAGACATTGTACTGGTCGCTTGAGTCATATTGCCTCGATATTCCAAACGTGGGTAGTAGGATGAATCAAAAGTAACTCTAATAAAGAATGGAATGTCATTAATTTCATGATTTGTACATGCAAAATAATGAGTATAAATATAAGAATAAATCAAAAATCTGTGTCTGAAATTCCAAAATAAGATAATTGTTAATGTATAAAACTCGGGATATTGAAAAAATTAATTTACTTTTTATTACTTGTATCATTGACATCTGCAGGATCATTATTTTCAGCAAAACTAATTCCAAGCTGCCTTAATTGTTCCATAGTTGTAACTTTAACTGATTCTACTGTTGCTTTTTTTCTTAAATCATCTATACCATTTTTTTTGTCTACTGGCTTTTCCTTGAAGTTTCTAGTAATTGGAGAATTTTGCAAAATTTGATTGACTTGTCCCAAAACGTTATTATAAAATGTCCAACCAACTTTAGGCGTTTGCTTATCTATTCCAATTTCACCCCCATGTTTATCACTTTCTTCGTCACTAGAATATTCTTGCATTTCAACATGTATGCTGGGCTCCGGACTAGGTGGAGGTTGCTCGTTTATCTCTAATTCTCCACTGTTTAGCACTATACTTTCTTCAACGCCATTTTCCGGGCTCATTTTAGCTCGAGATGAAATTTTGTTTCTTTCATTAATATAAGTTGTAGGAGGTTGAAGCAATCTTGGTTCATGAGTTTGGCCAGAGGAACCTTCACTTTCAAAATAATTACCAGGGCTGTCTTGACCGGCAACTTTCTTATTTTTCTTTTGATCTTCAAAACGGTAAGGGGAATTTGATTCTTCCTGCTGCGTGGATGAGTTATAGATTGGCAGATTGTGTTGCTGCTTCACAGCAATTGTAGCTGATCTATGCGGAAGAGAAGAAATGGTCTTTTCACCAGCTTGTGTAAAAAAATGTTGGTCATTAGAATTTCGTCCGTGATGATCAAGAGATCCTGAAGACCTCACTATGGGATAGCATTGTTTTGAAAAATGATCTGTGCGAAAGTTCTGTTTCATCGACATATTTTCAACATTTTTTGGACTTTGTAATGGCCGCGTATTTTTTAATTGTTCCTGTATATCCTGGTGTTGATTTTGCTGAGTAGAAAAGTGATTATTGCTTGCTGTAAATTCTGGATTTTCATGATCCAATAATTTTGTATTACTTTCAGGAGTTTTTCTAACAGGAACATTCTTTGTAATCTTTCTATTTGCAGATTCTGACGATTTAAATTCATCTATCGTTGGACTAGAATGAAAATCACTACTTGGCTGCTGACTCACGGAAAGATGACTTTCAGTGTCTTCAATTATATTTTCTAACGGTAAATTTGAAACTCTAGAAAACACATTTTGACATGCTTGTGAGATATCACCGTGCTCAAGTAATCCCTGATTTTCGTTAGGTGGACATTCTTTATCTATTTCTGCCTGTGTGTGCCCGTAATACTGTCGATGATCTTCACCTTCTGAAGCAAACGGATTGTTTTGTACAGTAAATTCGTAGCTAGTCATTACACCGATGGAAACTTTTTGTTCTAAAATTTTATTTTTCAACTGCTCATCGCGGGTAGCTTGGTTTAAACGTCCATCATTGTTTTGATTGTTGTAGTCGCAAGCAGAATGTATTTTACTTTCTTTAACATTTGTTGAACCAATCATATTCCTTTCTATAGTGCCATTGTGCCTTTGCGGTACTATTAGATCATCTCTAGACAATGGTAAAGTATTTCCAGAAGGAGAACCAGGATTCTTATGTGTGGTTTGAATACTCAACTGAGCATTCTGTTCACAGCTTTTATTTACCAGACCCATATTGCGTGCACAATTACACTTCTCCCGATCTTTGAGGCTCTCTTCTTGAATTTTAAGCAATCTTTCAACTTGAGATTGTAAGGATTTGATTTGTTCACTCTGGTTGTTTATCAATTGTAGCAAATTTTTGACAGTGTCTTCATTTTCATTCCTTGAACCCTGATAATTTGGTAAATATGGATGAGGATAAGGATACCCATATTCTGAATCACAGTATGGTGGAACCTGATAAAATCCGGAGAACATATTACGATGAAAATTTTGATTCATCGATGTTCCAGGATGAAAACTGGAGTTCTGTAAACCAGGATGTAGAAGATCTGTTTGCAATTTGTTCGGTGACTTTGCATAAGGGTTAACACCTAATTTTTGCATTTTAGGATCACAGTTCATATATGTAGGATCAGGATTATGATGCTGTGATCTCATATTAGAATTTGCATGTGTCAAAGAATGTTGGTCATCATATTTATAAGGAGTGTTTGTAATGTTTTGTTGCCTCCCTCTATCAAAATACTGTTGTTCACCTTCCATGTGTTTTAAATTATTCTCAAAATTACCATGATTATGCGGAGTGTTTCTTGACATATGATTTCCGGTAGAAGAGAATGTATGACGACTTTGCAAAACATCTTTGTTATATCCTTGCACGGTACTCAAAGCATCAATCTGCTTTATCAAGCTTGGATCGCTCCTGCTATGTCTTAGCGATTGATTAGTTACCAGATTCTTATGCAATTGATGAGCATTACTTTGACTGTGACACCGTTCTAATGGTGACCCAGCGGAATGACGAGATTTTTGAGTGATATGATCAAGGTTTGATCCAGTTGATGCTAGTGTGGTTTGTTTCCATGTAGCATATGAATCGTACTTATCTATCGACGGTGATCTCCTAACATTGTAGTCAAAGGCTTTTGCATCGTGCGATTTATCAAAGATCAACGACACCTCAGGAACAGATGGAACAGGTGGGCTCTGAAATTTCGAGGATAAAATTCAAGCTCCAAATTGAGTTTTCGACAAAACAGATGGTCCAATAGTTACATCAAAGCAAGGGGCTAGCTTTGGTAATTTTTTGAGAAAAATTGGAGCTCCGAATCGAGTTTTTGATGAAACAGATGGTTCAATACTTACATCGAAGCGAGGAGCTTGCTTAGGTAGTTCCCGTGGTTCAAAATCATTTGAAATATTGCGATGGATGGAATTCATGTTGAAGTGACTTTCAGAGTTCAGCTGATCAAGCTCAGTGATAATGTTTATTCAGAAGTGGAATGAGCATTGATTTCATTTCGAATAATAAAAACCGACGTTACACGGTATGAAGGTATCTCACGTGGCACTATCGAAATGCACCAATAAAACACACTTTGATGATTATTTCGGAAATAGTTGTATAAGTTCAATTATAAAACGGCAATGTCGATGTCGTCCACTGTCACCCAAGCGTCATTTTAAATCCTTCGAGTGAAAATATCCGTTTGTAACCGTCGATCATCGATATATGAGAATCGAATCCACGCTCGAAGCTAGTTGGTTCATGGAAATGGAATTGAAATAAAATGAGGTTAGGAATCAACGAGGACTATTGATAACACATGTTGCTGAAGATAAATTATGTAAAATTTCAATATATTCCGTATAATGATGACCCGTTGTACTGACGAGAGTTCGGAAAATGAAGGTTTGTTTATGAAAAAAAATAATTCGTCTCAGAATAAATTTGTGGAACGTCGACGAAGTAAAAACAAATCTGAAAATATAGTAGCCAACAACAAGCATGGTATTGTTGTCAACGAGAAAACGCAAGAAAAATCTGCTATCAAACAATCCCCAGTTAGGTTTGGGAGTAAAATGAAAACAAACGAGTTTAACAGGCTGGAGGATCGAGATTTGAAGCAGGTAGGGGAAAATCCAAATATTCAAAGTCAGCACTCTTCCGATGATGAGCACCTCAATAAACCACGTACCACCAATAGCATCAAGCTAGAACGGTTTTCATCAGACTCTGAAAGTAGCGACGGAAATCCAATTTTTCGCAGGGCATCTAGGAGATCAAAACTTGCATTTGGCGATAGTGATGATGAAGCAGCAACTCCCAAAAATTCTGAACATAGTATGCGTGTACATGATTCTGGAGATGAGTTGATCGATAATTCGAAAATTACAGCTGCAATTGAAGAAGATTTTATAAGAAAGCCTACCAAACTTTCTGCTGTACTTATTAAAAAAGAAATAGTATCCAAAAATGAAGAAGAAGCATTAGATTGTGCGAAGCTGAGTAAAATTGAGACAAATACAAATTTTAGTCAGCACACAATGTCTCCAAGTTTTGGAAGTGAGGATGAAGAGAATGAGCGAGTCGCGGGCAATAGTAGTGACTCTGACAGTGTAATACCACCATCACAATTTTGGCTACATCAGTATAAGAAACCAAAACTAAACATTGACAAAGCATCTGGAAATATTTCTAAGAAATTATCTACAATTAAGAATCTGGACTCCGAGGATGGAAGCACAATAGTAGAAACGCCATTGATAAATTCTCAATCACCTTTGAAGAAAGAACCTCACAGAAAATCACCACCTAGAATTACGAAGACAGAAATTATTAGTGAAAAATATAAAAGGATTAATCAAAAGACCTTGAAAGATGAAATTGAATCGTCCCATGAAAAACAAAGCATTATGAATAATGCTGATACAGTCAAGGGAACAAATTCAAAACTCACAACTTTGAAAACAAATAGCTTTAATACGTATTACTCTCAGGGTAGTTCAAACAATGAAGATAATTTGGATAGCAGTGGTGACGAACTGAGGAAGAAATTGAAATCGCATAGCGCAAGTCAAGCCTCTGAAATATCACAAACTCAGCTAAAAGAAATATTGGCTTCAGAACGCAAAATATCAGACGACACTTTCAGTGATAATACAGAACAGATAGCATTAGTTTCTGCCAATAAGAGTAAGAATTATAAAAATTCACGAGATTCATCAAAACAGAAGACTGCTGAAAAGTCCAAAATATTGAATTCCAGTTTTGGCCATCAAAGAGCACTGAGAGAATTTGACTCTACCAATGAGCCGCTGAGTCCTAAAAAGTCACAAACTGTTTTGGATAATGATCCCAGAGATAATAAAATGTCAGTGAACTTGGACTCTTTCAATAAGAGCCACAATGCCAACAAATCACAATGTTCGACGAAGCAGATGTTGGCTGTTAAGCTCGAACTACCTGACCACAGTTCCAGCCATAGTAAAGTACAGAGTGAATTGGACTGTACAACTGAGACTCAGAGTCCTAAAAAATTACAGAATTCACTAAAACGCAAATTGGCTGCAAAGCAAAAGCTATCAGATAACGATTCCATAATTGAACCAAATGTAAAGGTGCAAAAAAAAACTGCTATGAATCAGAATTTAAGAAAAAAGCTAGCTAATGAACCTTCAGTAATTACCTCAGAACCATCCAGTGATGGTGGTTCTAACAAAAAAGTGGATTTACAAAAAACAACACCATCCAAAAATATTGTATTATCTCTCAAAAGACCCAACCACATAAGTGCATTAGGTTCAAAATTTGATAACACGCAAATGATTCTTGAATTCAAAAGTAACAATAAATATTCAGAAACTGGTACATTTAACAATGCATCAAATGCTTTATCATTTGTCGAAGATCAATCAACTTCTCACAAATTCTCCACTTCAAACCAGGCTAATTCTGATGATGACAATCCATTTGAAAAGAGCTTTAGCAACAATATACCTGCACTAACAGACAGTGTACTACCCAAAAAAAAATCCAGACGCATTAGGGACAGTTCAAACGAGGCAGACCCTTTTGTTGCAAAAACTTGCACAAATGATCTACATGAAACTGAGCAAGATAATCAAATTTCTAGATTGGTATCTTCACCTAAGAAATCTGGGTTGGGTGATGGTTTAGAAAATAAAGAAATATATTCACCCGGTGAAGTCAAAACACCTCTTAGGAGAAAACGTTCAGAGGCTGATATTGATATGCCAGTATCAAAAAAACGTTCAAAGCTAACATCTTCAGTGACAAACAAATTGCCCCAAGCTATATCAGATTCAGATGACACAGATTATTTAACACAATTGAATACAACACTGAATAAATCAATGGCTCTCATGGAAAATAAATCAGAAGCTGTAAAATCAAGTAGAAACAGAAAATCGGTGTCAATAAACATGAACCATGCATCAGCACGTAAATCAAATGGTACCAAAACGCAAAAAGGTATTCTGAAAAAGCCCGAATACCTCACCAATGACAAAAATCAAGAAAATGTCAGTGATTCTCAAGAGCAGACTGATGTTCAACAAAATGATCAACCCATTGAAACTCTACAAGAAACAATCAAACGCCCATCGAACGTGAGTACTTTCTTTACTTGAAATACGGTATACTGTGTGTGTTTAATTTACCCAAGATATTAAAATTTGGCCTACAGCTACCAGACTTTCAACGACAGGAAAGTTTGATCGAAGATTATAGCAAAGTCAGTTTTGCTCTCAATGACTTATCTGATGATGATGAAATTTTCATTATGGATGTTCCCAAAACGGTCAGTGAATTTTTTTATCACCATTATAGATTTTGATTTCAACCTAACTATTCTTCAATGAAATGGTGCACGACCATCATGGGAAATATTTGGATCGCACATAGTAGTATATTGAAATATATCCTGTTTCACGTATACTCTTTTCAATTCACAATCATTAAAATAAAACTTTGGAAATTACACAAATTTGCAGATTGTATTATTATCTACATTTCTACAGTCAATTTTCTCATTTCTACTCATTCCAGGTGAACCCGAAAGAGTTGAAAGGCCAAAAAATTAGACTGTGGGGTAAGAACAAATTGCAAATTGCAAATCAATTATATGAAACATATGAAGAGGATCCCACAAATATATCTTGCGTCTTCAGCATTGACGGAGAGCAGTGCTCGTATAAAGCTGGTGAGTTTTTGATGTCATTAAACTTCCTAACTTTATTTACTGTTTTAAGTTACTGTTTCAACACAACATTCAACTACGTGAAAAACTTAGCGGAGGAATAGATTATTATTCTTTGAAATTGACCATAAAACTATATGATATTCTACTTGTTATATTTTTAGTAAATTTTGGTCATACTTGAAGGCAATTATTGGAATCTTTTAGTCTTTGATCATGAATAACTTGATAATTTTTTTTCCACATTTGCAGTGAACTTAACACCAGTTGGATGTATGAGAGTTCGTCAGAAACTACCAAAGTCTTTACAGATCGAAATGGCTTCTGTCGAGAAAATTACTGTGCCATTTCCTGAAAACCTGAAAGTCAGGCATCCCTTATTTGGTGCAGCGTATGAAGACAAAATTAATACTAAACACAACAAAATATTGAATGATAATGGAAGTTTAAAAGCAAAATCAGAAGCAAAGTTAAAGACAAATAAGAAAGCAAACAATGCTTCTGAAAAAAGGCCTCCCATTAAAATAGAAAAACTCTCCATGAAAACAAAAAATGTTCAAACGAACGAAAAGAAAGAAGAAGATGAAAGTAATTTTGAAGATGATGTAGAAAGGACAGTACAACGTAATAGTAATTACTCTGTATCTAGTGATTCCGATAGCAATGAAAGTTTCTTTCAAGACGTGAAACATAAGGGGATAGGGAAACATGAAAAAAGTAAAAATTCGCCAAAAAATTTATTTACTTCAAATGTTGACGAAATACCTCTATTCACTAGTTTGACTTGTCGTACAGAAAAACCGATCCTCACTAGTCAGCAAAAACTATCATCAGTTAAAAATTTAGGATTATCACTGAACTCATCTACCACAAAACTTGAAAATTTTGATAACCTCTCAGAAGACAGTAAATTTTTTAGTTCAACTCCAATTAAAGTAGATACAGATCAGAAGAGGGATGAAATTTTTTCTATCAAAGTTGGAAAGAAGAAGAACCGTGGCAATGACATAAAGTAAAAAGAGTTACCATAAAACTTCATGAAGAATTAGATTATGTCTCTTTTTGGAATAAAGAATAGTTGTCAAATGCGACCGGTAAAAATATACGTTTGAAGATTGACGTTATGAAAAAATTAAGCAACAAAAGTATACAACCATCAATCACCGTGGAATTTTTCTATCGTAAAAGTGACTAATAAGTTTTGAACATGGTCAAGCAGAGTAGAAATATTTTATAAATAATAAAGTGCACATATGCTGAGAATATATGATTATCAATCGCTTAATCATCATACAAACATCAGCCATTTCAAAAAAATATAATTAACTAGTACTAGTAAGGAATTGATATTACATACGAATCCCGGTATTGAATAAGCTACCCAAAACCTGGCACCCAATGAGTATGTGATTCTTGGCTTCTCAACTCAACAAATCATTGTAAATGTATGAAAAAAAAAGACTCAAGAAAGCTTTTAGTTATCAAATTACTCATTGAATGAGTAACCTTGACGTGGCATTTTTATAAAAACATGACAATGTTTCAATGTTCATAAAATGTATGTAAATTAACTTTAATAAATGAACATCTCTTTATTACATTCTATAAAATGAGGTGTCAAGAATTTTATGAATTTTGTCGTTTTCTTAACCTGTTTTCAAGTATTTTATAAAATTAAATTTAAAAACAAAATCAAAAATACAAAGTTGTTTGACATGATAATACCTAAGATTTGCTGTAATTTTAGCATTGATGATGATACAACCTCTTCCGAAATGCGTTGCTACGTTAACATTCAGCCATTCAAGTAATTGACAGAAGTTAAATACATCACTACTTCTCAGCTCACGATTTCTTTGGCAATCAGAATAGGATTAGTGGTCTCTCATCTTCATTTTTCTGGTAGTGGAGTAAATATATATATAGGTTTATCTGTCTCCGTAGCATGATATTAGATATTCCGGATAAAATAATGCGATGCAAATCTAAGGGAAGAAAATCAAATATTACAATATATAGCTCTCACCCCTTGTATGGTTCAAAGTCGTATTTTATTATAAAATTATTTCTCCTTATATTTATTATTCTAATATACAGACGATCTAATTCGTGTATTAACTGTAGTAATTATTCAACTTTTAAATTATATTGGAGCAAGTTGGTGTATTCTTATTCTAAATCTTATTTTTTGTATAACTGCCTAATTTTATTAATTAATCTATCTCAAAGAATTAAATTATATCGATACAGTCTAGTACAGCACGCGCGGAAAAAAACAACTGTCCAAGTCCTCCCACAACACTGGAACGTAATTTCCATTTAACTTTCTTAATTTTATTCCATAACTCCGCTAATAAAACGAATAGTTTAATGGTGGAGCTATAAGTTTGTGACCTCCTCGTCCTTTGTTTCATAGCATTACCTTCATTATTACTTTACATCTTAGAGTACATTATTTAATTTATTTACAATTTACAGCATTAATGAAATCATCAATTATACTATATCTACATTCTGTCACTGGCTGTAATTGTGTTAACGCTTATGGAAAAGAAAAAAAAAACAACAATGAGCAATACTAATAGATTTTTAACACTGAAGTAATGCTAACAATGTTTATGAGTTTTATACAGACATTAATAGCTTTTTTGCAGGTTATTACCGACAGTCAAAAGTTTCTAAATTATACTCTGCAAATAAATCATGGTTTGATAGTACCCATAACATGTCTGAACACGCAACATAATATTTGCATACGAGTTTCTGAGTTTTGAAACTGTTTTTCAATTTGTTACTTGATTTCTTTCTATGAACTTATAGAAATGCTGATTCACAAAACGTGCAGTCTCAAACTAGTAATAATCATGTACAAGTTTCTTTACTATTGCTAAAAGCTGATAATTTCATGATTTATTGGTATTTTATGTAAATGTTATGGAAAGTCATTATCTAAACATTTCTGTTGTCAACTGTGGAAAGAGTTTAGAATCGACTCCGGATTGCAAACCAAATCAGAAGAAACAACGTTTCTTCCATGACTTACTGCCCCTGGTGTCAGCAGTTTTGTGTCTCCCTGATGCTGCTAGGGCATTGTCAAGCTGTACCTCTTTCCTGATTAATTTTCGATATTCACAGCCAATAACGGAACGTACCCATAGTAACTAAAAGGAAGTCATTTTTATTGGATCATCAAAAAAAAAAAATTTAGAAAAAAATTAGGGTAACGTTGTCAACGCAGACTGAATTCTTGTATACGTATAGACATTGGTTTAACTTATCGATTCTATAGAGCTTTCAGCTCCTACCTGCCAAGCCAGTGACAGCTTAGAAAATATCCCTCACAACCAAATTGTAAATGGGCCAACCCGCGCACACACTTATTGGGAGATCTATACACATAATTTCTAATGATGGGGCAAAGTTCAGATGATCTGTATTTCTTCAAATCAACACCGAACGAAATATTAATGTTTCACAATAGAGAAAGAAAGGTTGAAGTTTAACTCCGTCGGCATTTGTCGACATGATTGTCGGTTTCACGGCTCGCTGAATTATTTTTAGTACTATATTTACTAACATTATATTTCGCAGTATTTTTTATCATTCGCATATATGATACATGAATTTTTATAGAGAAAACATAATTATCTGATCTTTGTAAATCCAAGTCACAGATAATTAATGCAATGCCATTGATTGTATCTATACATGGACGGTGCAACTAGATACTTAAATAAAATTCGAGTATCTAGTTTTATCATAATCAAATGTATTACAAGCTATTCTAAAGCTAACTGAGCACAATATATCTATACCATAAAGCCAGAGCCAAAAGTTGAGTATCCTTAGAACACGGATCAGAAATTTATTTCATCACATTCTCAGCAGATTTATTAAGGAATAAAGAATAACTAACATAAGGTTTTTTAACTTTGCAAGACATGATTACGTGAGAGGTATAGATCAGTAACAGTAAAACGATATGGATCAAATTAACGAAAGCAGTATATTTTCAATAGACCTACTAGACCCTGGGGTTTTGAAAGTTATTTGAATTTGAAGAATCGGAAAGTCTTTACAACTGGATGCATGCAAGTTTATAGATACTGATAATGCGTAGGCAACTATGTTTATCTGTGTTCAATTATAGCGAGCAAACAGCCTTGCATAAATTCAATAATTGGAAACCTTACGATTTCACTTGTTGCAACGGTTGCACTAGTTTGATATATTCTATATTATAAGCTTGCGTTAAGTATATCATAAGATCAAACGTCAAACAAATGGCATTTCTCAAAGGATGATTTTCAAACCACAGATTGTCTGATTCTAATAGGTTTCTGGAATAGGTGGTCATTTACAGGGGAATATTATAATAAATTAATTTTTCATGTGTGCGCGGAAAGCCACGATTATTTATGTCAATAGGAACATAAGAATTACTAATTATTCATTAGATAGAAGCAAAATTATGATTTAATAATTGTAATTAACTTTATTACGAATTATGCCGTTCTGAGCCAGAGTCTTAACTGCACAGCACATCATATCTTGGGCATATTTCCTAATATTTTACAGTAGTACAAATTATTAGACCCAAATCACTTTCAGAAGTTTAAAATAGAATAAATAAATAGTAATCGTAATTCACGATTTTCAATATCAATTACTTTCATTGATTTTTCATTCTGTTCATTGTGAAAATAACTAAACTAAGATTCAATCGCATCCTTCGCCACGAGATCGTAGTAGTGTAGAACTATTATCACACAGATGTCAAGTTTAGTTCCATTACACTTTGTTTGGCGCAAACGATAATAACATGTGAAAACTTAGTAAAAATGAAATTCCGGTTCTGAGGCTGCAAGGTACCGATTTTAATGTTATGTACAATTAGATTATTCTTGGATATTTATTAAATAATGCTATTTTGCATGTTTTCCGGTATAATATGTCAGTCTTGGATTGCTTTAGCCAGAAATAGGTAAAATATTCTTTAAAGAAAACTTTTCACAATTGTCAACAGATGGTGGAAATGACACTTTAATAACTAAATGACTGCCTATTATCAAATTTCCATCACATACTATTGTGCTCAGAATATCCTTTACTAGAATTTCAATCCTCAGAAAAGCGAGAATAAAAATAACTCAAGCATTATAATTTATAATTGTGATGTAACATTCATTATGCATGTATGTAAAACAAATTTTAGAATTTCTGGCACAACCTTAAATGAACTGAACACATTAATCAATCAAACGTGATACAGAATTTGATACATTCCCCAAGACATATGTTAAACATTCTTCGTTCTTAATATGTAAGAATAAACAAATGTTCTGTGTCATGCCCTCCATCTCGACATATGTACATGTATATTTCATATGCACTTTAGTGTTCAATGATACATGCATACGTGAATGCTTAAATGGGACACTTTCTATCAGTTCAGCCATTTTTTGTGGAACTCTCTCAGATATCATTCATAATTGACCATATTTTGGTACTATTTGAAAGGAGCCTTGGTATATATTTTTCACATTAAATTTTCAAATCACTTCTGTCGATATATGAATTTTTCTTCTGTAACTTATATAACTTCAATTGAGCAAGACTGACAAAAAAGTTATTATGACCAAAAAATGTTTGTTTTCTCTGAATTTTATAAGGCATTAGGTCTTATGTTGATGTTCAATTAACTTTGTATAATCTATAGAGATACGTAAAAAAAAATATAAAACACTAGGCATGATGGGCATCGACTACATAAGGGAATAAAATTTTTTCTTATAAGTCTTAGCATCAAATCGCATCTGTCCGACCATATGTGTCACACCGTCAACACGTAAAACTTTCCCGAATTGTTTTAGTAATAAAAATATATTGACACAATGGTTCGTCTAATGCGATTTTGTACTGAGACTTTGGAAGAAAATTTTTTTAACTACATCAAATGACCATTGCCCACGTTGCCAATTTTTCTATAGGTTTTTTTTACATATCTCAATGAATTATATAAAATTAAGAGTGACATTGAAGATGTCCGTTTGTGTGAAGAAATTTGATTTGAATTTTTCTTGTGCTCAAAACAGACTAAGCGAATCCAAATTGTATGAATTACAAAAAAAAAATTGACCTCCCGAAAGAAGTCATCTAAGGATCGCAAAATAAAATTATGCAGATTACTTTCAAGTAGTAGTAAAATAGATCAATTGTAAGTGATATTTGACAGGGTTTGAAAAAACTGCCTGAACTGATGGAGAACACCTCATATACGAATTTTTAACCTAAGTGCTACCTTTTTTTGACACTCATTCTTTGTTTACAAGACCATAGATATTGTAAAGCGTTATGATTTTTCAATAAAATAGTTTGATTTTGTGTTACAATTTAGGATGTTTGTATTTTTTCTCTGATCAAAAAAATTCATATTTCATACCTTTAAATTAACCAACCTTTTTACAATATGTTTCATAAATGTTTAATAATAATAATAATAATAGTAGTAGTAATAATAATAATAATAATAATAATGTAGTTAAAAACTTATTTACAATTCACCGATCCTTTAAGTATTTATAAACTGTGATCGCTAAAACCGGAATATATCAATTTAAATAGTTTCTTTGTACAAAATTACACTACGAACCAACAGATGTCCATCTGAGCAAACCTAACTACCTAGCCACATTTACAATTATGAATTACATTGTAGGTTCACTTATTTATTTCTATTCTATTGGAAAGTATGTAATTAGTTTTATAATTATTGCCATTGCGAAAAATAAAATGGTATATTTTTTAAGAGTCGTTATAATTGAATGTTATTCGATGCACACCATTCAACGTGGTAAACTGGTGAGCTCTAAGTGAACAAAAAATTAAGCATAATGTGATTGACACTTATTGTTAGTACCAGTATGGTAACAAGTAAATAAATAACATATTTTCGTTTGGATCACTAAACTAAAAAAAAAAAGAAAAAAAAAATAGATTAGAAAACAAAAAATTTAATTAAATTAAATAATAGAAAAAAAATGTAAGGAACAATACTTAAGTATATATAAATGGCATTTTTTCGGCAAATACAATGGTATAAACCGTCGTTGCTTCTGGTATGGGTAGAGCTTAACTCTGGTTAAGCATAATGACGTCCCACTAAAACGCTCTGGTTCGTTCTGTTCGTGATTAAAGGCACGAAATATTGGGAAGAAGACTCAAACGTAGAAATGAATTCCAAAGTTTTATCAGTATTTAACAATTTCTTCCCCATATTCGTCGATACACTCAACATATTTCATGTCTAATTCCCGATCGTATGTTCACCTGTATTTAAATTTCGGCTCAGAGACCGCCCTGATTCTAGTTCAACCCGTTTCGACCATGCTACAGAGTAGGGTTTATTCTGATTTATACCAAAACCGCTTGCTCCGCCCCTACCAGAAAGTACCAGAGTCGCGAAAACGCGTTTGGTACCGTTTGGTACACTTTGGTTGCTATACCAGTGCTCGCCAAAAAATGCCTAAAATTAGATATTATTGGTTACACCAAAGTCTCAGTTGTTTGGAACTCTTATCACCTCAGATTGTACTATATAAGATCATCGACTCTGGATTGACGTTATAGATATAGCTGCCATTTTCTGAACTGATAATATATATATATAATAATTGGGTTTAAATAAATATTATCCTCAAGATTACTACCACGTTGATGATTGCATACATTTGACTCAACAGCAAGGTCGCTAGAAGAGATCACAATTTTCCAATTGGCATGACACTATTATTATTACGTTTCCAGGATGTTTTGTTTCATGTTACTTTTATACTATTATCAAATGATTATACGATTATTTCTCAGGCAGTTGTGCCACCGATTACTAATTTATTTAATAAAACACACAACTCCATGTAGTCTAGAGACCTTGTTGAACAGAACTTACTTAACGAACTTTCTTGTAGGGGGGTCACGAGCCAAGAATACTCCTCACAGCTTGATCTAATGCAGCATCTTTAGATTCGCTGTTCTGGGAGGTTGATGTGGTTGCAGGGAGGGGGGGTGGAGGAAGAGGGTTTGACGGGCCTTGCTTCAGATTCAAAATGCTGTCTATTGCCGATTGAACCTGGGCAGTTATATCGTCGTTATCGTTGTCATTATCGTTGGAGAGATGCATTGGTGGTGGACATTGGGCCTGTGAAGTCAAAACTAGTCCGTCTAAACTGTCTGCATCTTCTAATAGATCTCTTTCTAAATCTGTGGCACCGCTCCAGCGGCGTGCCGTAACAGGGACTGTCTCGCAAGAATTTTTCAAAATTAGACCCGAACTCACTACACTACCACGATATTCACCATTGGCTCGCGTCCTTTCACTCCTCGATGTCCGTGTCATCGCACTACTATTGTTACCACTGTTTTTACATTTTGAGCTGTCACCAGATGTAGGATATACACCTAATTCCTTTTGTATTTCAAGCCACTCATCGTAATCTCCACTTGTACAACTCAATGGTTTTATCAGAGGTTTGGTATCTTCATCCATCTCTGAATAGTCATCTTCTAGTTCTCGCTTGACAGCTACATTAGCAGGCATTGGCAGAGGTTTTACATCGTCCGCTAGGCCAGGCTCAACTTTTGGAACCATAGGTTTTTCCTCCTTTTTAAAGTCTTCTACAGTTTAGATAATAAACGATTATGACAATATAAATAAAACTCTTGTTACGTTTTAAACAAGAAGCTTGTGACTGAAGAATAGAAACATGAAATTTAAAAAAGTAAACTTCACACCAAAACTGACACAAAAGTATGAGAATATAAAAAACTTTTGGCAATAACTCGTACCATTGGCTTTAGCCTCCTGTTCTCGGAGTCTACTTAAGATGCTCTGCTCCTCGGCAACAAATGTCCGATCAATCATCATCAATTCCGAAGTTCTCACCTCTCGCTAAATACAAAAGATTTTTATTGCAGAACATAGCTACAAAATAATGTGATTAGTAGTTGACTTTGTCAGGAAGATATACTCACCATGCTTTCCATAAGTAACAGGTACGTATATTTATTCATCATAGAGTTAAATTTGCTTAATAGATGTTTAGCTGTCTCCTCAAATATTTCGTCCGCTTTTGCCAGATCCTTTGAACTAAGCACTTGCTCATTGAAACAGTGATATCTAATCAAACGCTTACATGCGTCAGATTTACTACTAAATGGACTATTCATATCTGGGTTTATTGCACCATTTTGGTCTATTTTCAACTGTTGTTCCAGCCTAATAAGGAAAATGACATAAAATAATTATCCAATTTATAGATGACGGAAAGTTTATACAAGCTTTCCATCAAGAAATATTACAAGAAATAATTTTTTATGGAAAACTGATGGCAATTAGTTTTGTACTTGTGATGCAATGTGATGTAATGATTAGTGAAATTATAACTGTAATACTCACAAATCACTGCGATTCATTTGTCGACAAATTGGACTTGAGGCAGGCCTTTTGACAGCTTGTCGTGGGCTTACCAAGGGCGAACTATTATTTCCTGGAGTATTTAATTGTTTAATCTGGCACTGGGATGAACTTATATTCACTGGGCTTTGATTTTGTTGAGGACATTTTGACGCAATTCTGGGTGAATTAGATGAGACCTGACTGACAGGAGATCCAATTTGAACTTGGATTTGAATTTGCGATGGTATTTCCTGTTTGATTGGACTGAGCGTTTGTATATTAGGTTTCACATCTAACGGATCCGTTTGACATTGCGTTGACAGTTGTACAGTTATTTGTTGAGACAGTGTTTGATTTTGTAAACTACTTTGTGCTGAACTCGTCATGTCATTCAACCCAGAATATGGTGTTGTGCTCGTACTTGATTGACTCGGCATCGGTTGACTTTGATTCTCATAAAATTTATGCTGTTTCGACTCAACTGGACTCATGTTTTGATGATGAACCGTCTGGGCAGATTGTGGCTGAATATTTTGCTGTCCCTGTAATATTTCCAAATTGTCGGTATGAGTAAGTAATGTGAATGATTCAATGAATTTGTTTTAAAAATTGAAGTTACACAGGTGATGAGACTTACTGTAAGTTGCGCCTGTGTTAGATTGCCGACAAAAGCAGTACTAACACTACTTGGAATATTAAGTGATGTAGAATTTGGAATTGGAGTATTCGAGGTGGTAGCCAAAGAAGGATTGCTAAACGTCTGTGTTTGAGCTGTCGATGTTTGATTTTTGCAAACGCTTGATGACTGAGAAGTAGGTACCGAGGTTGATACAACATTAACACTCATAGTTGACTCAGCTCCCTGAAACAACACATTTCATAAAAATTCGTATTGTATATATTATAGTAAACCGATTCAACGAAATATATTTACGCGAAAAAACTGAAGTTAATAATACAATGTAGTAAATGTGTTCTGTAATGATAGTAAATGTTATTTTATTCTCATACTCACACTGCTTACTGGGTGAGAAGTGCTACTGATAACTTTTCCGCTGGCAAAAATTCTGCTCTGCTCGTGGTAGAGCTTTGTTAAAGCAAGCTGTTCAGCTTGATTATTGGGTTTATGTGCAAGGATTGCCTGTATTTGTGCTTGAATATTTTTCAGCATCTGCTGTTTTTGCACAGGCAATTGTATAGTTTGCACCCTTTGGACCAATTGTCCATTGGGTAAAATCAAATTTTGATTATTTGGCATTGGTGAAACTACAGAACCGTTAGTTGAAGTTGGCGGTAGTTCGGATTTGTTTGAATTTGTACTCTGAGCCATCAAACTTAAGTTTCCTTTATTAGTGCTATCACACAGGCTAGTTTTTTGAGTCGATGTTGTTGTTGTCATTGTAGTTCGAGATACCGCAACAGCTTTGGCAACCTATAAAACCAGGAAACGTTAATGTAAACCACAACTTTTTTCCGAAATTATATATCTTGAATAAAAGCGTGTAAACAGTAAATGTTGCATACATATTTCATGTTTTGAAGTTACATTCTCAATGAATTTACGGAAACCATAAGAGAAAGTTGAATATAATTCGAAGAATTTATGATGAAAAAGATTGCTTTAGATCTGAATTTCAGTTGAAAATTAATTAAAATAGAATTACCGATTGAAAACTGACGTTTTGAGCCGAAGTAACAGCGACCTTAACTTTCTTGGTAAGCTTGGCTTTCTTGGGTGCAGAACTAGTAGTTGTTGAATTATTTCCCAAACTTCTAATTTGCTGTTGATTTAGATTGTCAATAAATTGAGTTGGAAAACCTGAATTCTGTATTTGTATTTGTTGCGGCATTTGAGATGGTGCTGCTTGTACGACAATATTCTGGATATTGTTTTGTATCGTTGGTACTCCCCCTGAGCTGTTTACAATTATTTGACTAGTAGGTGTATTTATTTGTACACCTTGCAAATTCTGATTGTTGGAGTTTGGTTCTCCAATGACAATTTTCTGTGTTTGATTCTGGTTCTGGGTTTGCTGTGAGACATTCAGCTGTCCAGATAAAAATTGCTGCAATAACTGTTGACTTATAACTTGCATTTGCCCATTAGCATTAGCAATTAATAACTGATCGTTTGGGTTCAAGTTACTCAGAGCATTCAGAATTTCAGGTGTAATTTTCGGAGCATTATTGAATATACTTGTTGCAGCTGAATTCATCGTATTGGTACTGGATGCTTGAACCTTCTGAAGATCAGTCTGCTGCATATTTCTCTGACAAGGAGAATTTGAGATCAAAATTTTCTGTTGTTGCAGGTTGTTTGTACCACTTTGAGAATTAGGTGACTGTAAATTTTCTGAACAGTTCGTATTCACATATGCCATCTTGTGCTGTTTCAGACTGACATTTTGAGAATCAGTAGTTAAATTTTGTTGTTTATTATTCGTTGTTCCATGTTGCAAATTATTGGGTGCATTTTGATTAACAATATTGGCTGAATTATGATGTAAATCACTGGCAATATTACAATGCAAACTTTGTTCCAAGTGTTGTTGAGTAGCAGGTGCATTTTGTTGTGAAATACTATTTTGGTGTTGTTGCTGTTGTGCGCTAGCAGCAGTGCTTTGGTGTACATTTTTGCTAGTATTTTGCTGACCACTTGTAGAAATATTTTGTTGCATGTTATTAACAGAATTTAACGGAATATTGTGTTGTAAATTGCTACTAGTATTGGGATTTTGTTGGAATATGTGCTGTACATTTTGGTTCTGCAACAGTTGACCAGTTTGTGTTGTTTGCTGGTTACATTGAGTCTCTTGCTGCATATTAATTTGCTGTATCGACTGCGCATTTTTTGGAAGCAGATTAACTAATTGAGAGTTTACCTGCATCGAGTGAGTACTCTGCATGGGCTTTTGTGTACCATGACCAGTATGCTGGGAATATTTAACAGTTTGTTGAGGACTCAATTGTACAGAGGAATTAGTGACTCGATTCTGAGTTACATTCTGGGTTTGCAAGTTACGTCCATGTTGTTGATTAGGAGCAACAGGTTGGCCAGTGTTTGGAACTCGTTGATTCGTTTGAACTTGGAATTTTGGGCAAACCATTGAAAATTTTTGGGATGAAACTTCACCAGATAATTGTATATTGGGATTAGACTGCTGATGGCTTTGTAGATTAGTATTCGATGTTTGGGCAGTTTTTGTAGTATTTGACATGCTATTAATATTCAAATTCATGGACAGTTGCACGTTCGAATTCTGCATAGAGTTTGCATGACTTTGCGAGTTCAAACTTGGACATAATTGGGTATTCTGATTTGCGGAATTACTCAAATTGCTTTGCATATTCAAATTCTGGGAAATCTGTAATTGCTCAGGACTCGTCGACAGGGTAACATCCTGACAATTTGTTGGACTGGTAACTGCCGCTTGAGGTTGGTTCGATCCTTGATTTGCTGTAGCCAAAGGTGATTTCTCAAATTTCTGCCTACTGTGCGATTGCATCTGTATCATTGGTTGATTGTGTCCAGTATTTTGTGGTGATCCTGATGCCTGACCAAGAAGTTGAGATATTATTTGCGAATTTTGTCCACCACCTTGAGTCAATGAGCGAATTAATGCCTGAGCTGTGGCTGCATCAATTTCTGGATGATTGGGTTCTGGTGTGTGATGCAAGATGAACTTGCCGTCTTCGCCGACAGCAAGTCTCAAATGTCCAGAAATGGGATTTTGCACAGGTGTTTGTAACTGTGCTAACAACTGACTATTCCGACTATTCTGGTTACTCTGAGTTTGTGTATTAACGTTAATCGTATTACAAATTGATACTTGTGTCAAAGCTGAACCTAAGCTTTGATCAATACTTTGTTCAATTTGCATTTGATTGGATGTTTCTGACTCAGTAACTAAATCTGTATCAAACATGTCATCGTCATCGCCAATTCCAGATATTTTCATGATACTTGCCAAATCTAACTTTGGTGGTTCCTCATCTTTTCTTTTGGCCTTTTTCTTTTTCTTTGCTTTCTTTTTAGGCGGAGGTAATAAATTATGATCAACTGTATGAGTATTTGACGAATTATTCGAAGTATTTGCATTTGTCACTTGTGTAAGTTGTGTCTGGGGGCTTTGCACCATGGTGTTTTGTATTACTATCGGATTACCTCCACTATTTGCTGGAAATAAAAAGGATCGAGTGACATTATTCACTGATGTATCGCACACCATATATATATTGTTATTTTTACTTTGTAAAAGAATGTTTTATTTTCTATAACTATTGATAATGTCTTTCGCTCATAGCAAACTTACGAGGAGCTGGACTATTTTGGTTATGCCTCAAAACAGGGGGTGGAGGTGGCGGAAAACCGTTAGGTACAGCAAAAAATGCTGGGGCCAAGCCCTGTAGCTGCATTCCCTGAGCTGTCACGACACGAACCAGTTGTTGTTGGGTCAGCTATAATTTTGAAGCGAAAGAATTTTTGCCAATTTCGGATGAGTGTATTAGAAAAACAACACGCTCAGCAATTATCATCGCTCCACTATCATGTCCACCTAGGTTATAGGTTTGGTTTTCTTAAAAACAACAGGCGCATGCATAACACACACATAACACAGTCTTAGTTTCATTACCAGTTCAGATTGAAAAGTAATGACTGAAAAGTTTACTGAATCCAAAACTCGACCTTGTAAATAGTGTTGAGTAAGACATGGATATGAAAAAATTCTGTTTAATGGGGAAAAAATTTGTCCGGATTATCTATACCGCATGTCGTTTAAAGCATAATATATGAACATCACATTTTACCTACTGCAAAAAGTGTACCCTCATAGTAAGAATAATCTTAATGTAAACTTAATATCATTGCTGGGAACTGAAAGTGTAAACTATCGATAATTAGTGATTGAAAAGTTTTAATGAAGTCGGAATTAGAAATGGTCGTCTTCTTGATATGTTACATTCTGTACACTGACGGTATTAATGAATAATGTTCAATATTAGTACATCCATCCACTATTCAAGTATCAGCTCAAAGACTGTTCGAGAAAAACAAAATAAAAAATAACGTGAATGACATGCTGGCAGGTAAATACATTAATTCCATGAATTGTCGAAATGACAAGCTTGTAAGCTGATTGTAAGCAATGATGATAGCAACAAAATCCAAATGACTAGTAAATACATGAATGCATTATGGTGGGTACATTCATTCAATAGTAATTTTCGTGCAATGTTGACGAATGAATGAAACCATCACCTGTGCGGTATGCGTTTGTTGTTGGGCATTCGTAGGTGTCCGTAGGATCAATTGAACACCACCGGGCTGCTGCTGAACGATAACAGGCCCTGAAGACGGTAGAACCTATGCACCAAACCCAATTACAGTGATCAACACCCACAAGTTTTGGTTGGAGAAAGCATATTTTCAAAACTTTTGAAATATTAAAAACATTTGTACAAGATATTGAAAGCAAAGCGCTGAAATGTATGTGATAATGTGATACAATGTGAAACAATCTGAGATAAAAATGTAAGAATGTTACTGTATAATGCATTACACAAACCTATGAATAGGTCTGTGATTTTTGCAAATAAACTGAACACTTGAAATAAAAAAATCAAATTCAAGATTTGAATAAAAATCGAATACTCGGTTTTACACGTAATGGAGCAATTAAATCACATCCAAACAGCCGATATTTCTATGGGGATATCCAATTGACATTTGAAAGAAGCGTTATATGGTTCTTATGATGATAAAATTAGTATTTGGGCGCAATGATATTTATGGATCCCCAAACCCTAGCATGAAGATGAACCAGTAAAATACACATCAATAAAATAAGGAATGAAACTTGTCGTCAAGATTAGTATTGAGGTGACATAATAACCTGGTTCAGCAAGAGTGGACCTTGCGCTGTAGGAATCATGGTAGCTGTTGTGGCGTTCGTCTGAGGACCAGTAAGAACCAACTGTGGTTGAGATTGTTGTGGAACCTTTTATAAAAGAAGTGGTATTACAACATATACTGTAGCAAATTATGCAAAAATTATGAAAAATAAGGTGGACATATCGACGTCACGAAATATTCAGACATTTGACAGGAATTAAATATGCATGTTTGCCAAGTATGCTAACCCAGATAAAAATATTTCATCAAATGTTTCTGTTACTTATATATTATATTTGACGTTGTCATTAATCAAGACTTCCTCTACCAGTACTAAGTGAATAATGAAGAGCAATGTATGTACACTTTTCGTGAAAGAAAACGCTGTGATTAAGAATTTGGCTATGGACTTCAGATTTGAAAACGGTACGATTATGCATAACTTTAAATGTTTATAGATTTTTACCTTCTGGGTTAACATTGCCTTAAATATTTTCAACATATCATTTGAAATTGTCAATTACATACGATTAATTGTTACATATTGGTTCTGAACCTATTTATATGCATAATAAATTCAGATTGTACATGAGCATCATTCACCTGACTCGTAACAGTGTTGGTGGTTCGCTGTTGTTTTGGCTGTGTAACACTAGCTTGCTGATTTGGAGGCTTAGGCAAAATTTGTGGTGGTTGTTTGGTTGGTTTGGTGGTGGCAATTTGAATTTGTTGATTTCCAATCAAGTGAGTCCTCGTCACTAATTGAGTAGGAGTGGGTTGGTAATTTTGTGGATTACCATGAATAATCTGTAGAACTTGCATCCCTTGTTGTAGTATTGGCGTATTGGATCTTACCTACAAATTAAATAGATTGTCATGAATGGTGGCTAATAGCTGATATTCGTACAACTCAAACTATCTTGATTTGTCAGGTTTCAGTCATTATTATCGAGAAACTCCAAGGAGATTAAAAAAAAAATACAACTCTTCAAAATATAAGAATCTTGTATCATATGAAGACATAAGGTAAATAGTTGTATAAGACTGTAAACAGAGACTAAATATTTCATTATTACTTATTGCAGGTGATGAATATTTCTTTCATTAAATGTGAATATATCGAACATATGATTTACCACTGGTGGACCAGGGCTGCCACCAGGCGCTGGACTTCTGTTATTCATAGCACTGCCAGCTCCTAAGTGATGTGGACTCTTGGCAGGTGGATAAGGACTAGGCGCTGGGCTTTGAATGGGTCCGATACTCATTGGGCTTTGCATTGGGCTCTGCAGTTGGGTCCCAAAACTAGCATTTGGAGTTGAAATTGAAACAGGACTTGGACTGTTTCTATTTGATTGCATTGAATTAGATGCCGGGCTTCTTAGTAGAAGTCGGTTTGGACTCGGACTTGGTGTAGGTGGTGCTATATTTGAAGCAGGACTTTTCATTGGTATTGAAAAGGGGCTACCAGGCGAACTTATATTCTGACTTTGAATATTTTGCACATTCTTCACATTGTTTAAATTGCTCATTGCGTTCAAAGATGTATTAACACTATTTAGCGTTTGCGAAGAACTGAGAACAGGATTCAAATTCTGGGAAAATTGCCTCTGAGGGTGAAAAGTAGTTATGTGTGATGCATTCGAAGAAGTTATATGACTTATAGTGGAATTAGGGTCATTCGAAAGTGGGATATGCTGTAACGTTGAATTAGGAGCCTGGGAAACACCGGAGTGCATTGTTCCAGCATTTGTTAAATGCGTGATGTTTGATGCTTGAGTTATATTTGAGCTGCAAAGCGTAGGTACGCTAGATACTTGTGTGAACACACTTGAACTCGGTATGTGTGTAACACCGGAATTGGAAATATGTGAGATTGAAGAAACACTAGAATTTGAAGTCAGATGTGACACATTTGAACTAGGAATATGCGTAATGTTTGAACTCACAATATGTGGGGCTAAGCTCTGTATACTTTGAATGGTGGGAAACGAAAAGCTATTCGAATTGCTTGAACCTATGCTGCTTGGTGTCAAGCCACTATTTAAAGCGTTTAGAGTTTGACTGAGTCCTTGGTTTATGCTGGTTGTAGTCAAATTTGTACTTATACTTGGATTTAATGTCCCAAAATTGGAAACACTAGAATTCACATTGCTTAAATTTGTATTTAGAGTGTTTAGACCGGGATTCACATTCGGATTTAAACTTGTTAGTCCTTGATTAATACCAGATAATCCAGAGTTTATGGACGATAGTCCAGAGTTAACATTTGTTAAATCTTGACCAAGGCCTGCTAAACCAGAGTTGATATTATTCGTTGTCAAATTCGAACTTAGACTCTGATTAATGGTGTTTAAACTTGAGTTTAGGGTATTTAGATTCGGATTTAGAGTTGTCAGACCTGGGTTTATGCCAGATAAGCCCAAGTTTAGGAGTGGATTTGATGTTGTAATTGCATTTGAAGTAAGAGACGTCAACGAGGTATTTAATAATGATAACGGCAGTCCCATATTAAGGCCCACCCCAAACGTGGGGGTGGCTGGGGGCAGGCCCATACCAGTCCCTGAGTGACCGAGGCCTCCTTGATTCAACTGGTTCAACTGATTTACATAAACTATGTGATTTCCATGGGTTGCTGATCCATTATTCTGCTCTTGCGCCTGCGAAACCGAAAAATCAATTTTTAAATTATGAATAATTACCAAGAAGGTGGTTACACCTCACAGGAAATTTGTGTGTCCAAATGAAAAATGAGTTGCATACTTCTATGTAAATGAGAAAGATTATATGACGTAATTCATTGCACGACATATTATAATATTGTTTCACTTTGACCAAAACTAAGTATGAGATTTGCAAACATAGAGATTCTAAGTTTTGCCTAACTACACTTAAAAAAATAAAAATATTAAACTTTGATAGTGAACTAAACCCGTGCTGTGAAACTGTTCCTTCGAGTGGGAAAACTTTTTTAACAAAATCTCATTATAAGGTGTACGTTGGTACTTGGATCATGAATCAATGTATCATTTGCAGAAATATAGGGAAACAAACAACTTACGTTATTTGACGGTTGTTGTAGGGCAAATGTTAGTGACTGACCAGTTGGATTGTGTGCTTGTAACTGCTGCAGCTGTTGCAACTAAAAGAAAATACGAAAATCAAAGATTAGTCAACACTGCCGATCTGTACGCAGTTTTCAAATACCATTGCATCGCTATTGACATGCTTGTGACAGTACCTGCTGATGCGTTAGTACAGCGACAGGATTATTACGACGTGCAGCTTGGGGGGGTGTAGAGGATACAGAGTCCCCGAGGAGAGGGCGTGGCTGAGGCTGCTGCATGCCCACGCAGCCCCTCGCAACTCCAGGCAGCCTTCAGCCACCTTTTCACCTTCGCCTTTGTATCCACGAGTCAAACCTGCAATTATACCAATGTAGAATTATTAAATTCATACATGGGATAATATAATAATGCATCAACTTTTAACAAAAATATTCATGCATATTTAGCAGCACAAGAATAAAGTATAGATTTTTTTTGCAATTCATGCTAGTGTGGTTCAAAAGTGGTTAGTGTTAATCTTCAACAGTTGGTAATAGGAATACGTTTAATTTGCTGCTGGTATCATCTTCTCTAATCAGTTATTCAAATTTAAAACACAATTCACAACAGAAAAGTTGATTTGAAAATATGCAATTGATCGTGGAAAACAAAAATATTTCATCTCACCTTGCTAATATATATCCAGCTATGTAATGCGAGTTTGCGTATTTGCGCTACGGCGCCACTCAACGCGTCTACGACCGACGTCTCCCGCTCCTGTCATCCATAAAACCTTGATGCTCACTTCGACTTTAATTGGTCAAACCGCAATTGAAATTATGTTATTTATTTATCCATTTAAGAACAATAGTGTCAGAGTTCTTCTGGTATATCTTGATTTTATTTTAAAAATCATTTATCACTGTATGTGTATCAACACTTCCTTATCGAATTGTTAATCATGTTTAAAAGGATTTTTATTATCCATTTAAGAACAATAATATCACTGTGTCTCGAGCATATTTAGATTTTAGTCTAAAGCACATTTGTAAGATTTCTTCCATTTAGATAACCTGTTTTATTTTCGCACTTCACTTGACAATAAAATTAATACCAAGACATGAACGAGAACTGGTTTTCGAGGTGACAGGGTTCGTAGGATACTCGACTGGGAATTTGGATTTTATCCTAAACCCAAAAGCCAAATATAATTAGCCGGCATCGTTCGAATCATTAAATATTTTCTCAAGCCTGATTGATCAATTGATTTGTGCATGTACTTTTAGGAATAGAGTTTGAAGCAAATTATATCCACTAAATATTTTTCACGATACACATGTACGTTGGTATATATCTTATTCAGTTATTCTTTCTTCATACATTTCGAGTTTAGGCCTTGATCTCTCTTCTTTGCTGCAACAAACAACAAAACATGCATTAATTCCACCTGTTTATGATACCATCTTTGCACTGGATACCTACATGGCCATAATTACTAGCAATCTAGTTTAATAAGAGCATCAGTGAAATATAACAGTTTTTAAAAATCTAGTATGGTTCGATAGTGCGACATAGTTATATCGTGACAATACGCCATCATAACCTAAAAACATAACAGAACCTAGATTCAGAGATGGAGCAAGCTAGTATGTATAGAAGTATTTTTTCAATCAAGAGGAATAAAAATTTATTTTGGAAATAATTTTTCGTTAATCACGAAGACAATTGATGATAAATTATCGAAAAAATAGGCATTATATGAAGAAAGTTCATAGATAAATATTGCGATGTCGTTTATCGCAACTGCTGCAAGTACAGACTTATATCTGTGATGATAGAATTTGTAATAACAGAAATTTGTAGGTTATAACATCGATCATATGTGTGTGGCACGAGTAAAGCGCTCATCTGGGCTCACACGTATAAGAGACAGTAGCACACAAACAAAAACCGTGTGACAAGAGTAAACAAAAGAATACGGCAGAGTAAACGGTATTTAACTGAAACAATAGTCAAAAACAATTGGAGTTGTGATAAAATTGCTCCTATCATTAGTTACGTAGTAAAATGTGGGTAGCGTCCCATCAAAAATTGTCAATTTACCTCCGAATGTAGTTGCCCACTCGCTATCTAGTTCCCGCTATACACAGTCTGACGGGTTTGACACATATATCACCTTAAACATACGCTTGACACTTCACAGACAGTCATGGCTTGTTTATAGGCAGTTATTTACAAAAATAAGTAATAAATAAAAGGGGGAACTGCGTTTGCGACGAGCCAAAAAGCGTTTTCACTTCATGGGAACAACGGCCATCATGTATTTATCAAGGCTGCCATTAGAACGAGGCCATAAAATCCCAAAAATGCTCTTTAAATCGATTTGTCAAATTAATTTCCAATAGAACATACGTCAATAATATTTTCCAATATAGGTTCGAATAGGTAAGCATAACATGAGATCATTCGTAAATGCTAACGATCAATTAGGCTCTGAAACAATTATAAGTAATATATTTATACAATTTATTGCTTACCAACGTGTCAGGTGAAAATCACCAAAGTTCCGTTACCCGTGGCGGGAAAATCTGCCAATAAGATATCGAAGAAATAAAACAGGAAACATTGAAACTCGTTTCATTTACTCTCTTTCATTTCTACGCGCAATTGTTCATTAAAACAGAACTATATCAAATACAAGGTCATTACGCGTAAAGTCGTTATAACAGAATGAGATATGAAACAAAATTCTAACCTACGCTGACACGTTACAAAATAGCTTAAACACAATTTGCAAAATTAATTTTTTTGCATGTACTGTTCACAACGCAATCAGTAGAATCTGAGCTTACAATCAATTTTAAATTAATTACATCGCATGTGCTGATTATTTAATTGAATAAATTAACACTTGATCCTTTACATAATTGAAATTTGATTTGAAACAGGTGATTCAACAAGGAGGTAATGATAAATAGCATATTAATACATTTTAGCAGTAATATGGCTTTTAAAATATAACAGATTTATATATAAATATAACAGAACAAATAGGACAGATTTACCGTGAAATAAATAATAGATTTGAATAATATTAGGACATTCATGTAGATAATCATACTTCATTATTCCAAATACATCAATGACTGAACTCTGCAAGCTATTCAATAAGTCCGTTACGTTAATCCACGAAATTTTGCCTTCATACCAAAAGAGTGCAGATGGCCACGGATTTCATATCGGACGATTTTTTTCTCTGCATTTATTTCAAAGAGAAAGTATCTACGTGAAAAATATGTCCCCTTCTCTGCTGCTTATCTAAATGTCGGGCGATCTTTTTAAGGATCCCCTACCTGCCGTGAGGCCGTGAAAGTATGGCCAAGCCCTCGCCCTTATCGGGCAGCCAATGAAACCGAGCCGTTACTCGGATTGCATGTCCGCCATTGGCCAGGTAGCGCGAGGCACGTGGGGGTGAAATCGGAAGCCAAGAGTGGGAGAGTTGGCTACTCTCCAACCTAACTGAGAGTGGGGTACCACGCCACGCACACGAAGCCATTCACAACGCAACTCAGGGACACAACTATTTTGGGCATCACGTATTTGAGTGAAAATCTTGGATCTCCATTCACTCTTCAAAGAGAATTTTTCTACACTCGAGGCTTGCCCCATTATTATCCCATCGAAAACAAGGCATATCACTGATTGAACAAAAACATGTAAAAGAGTTCAATGTTTTACCATTTAAACTGTGATATTTGATCATTGAGATTTAACGTCGTAAATACTCAAGGAGAATTGAATGTGATACGTGCAAATACACATTACTGCAACCTATCGGGAGAATTGCCATATAGGAGATAGCAGCCATTTATCAAAGAAAAAAATCGAATTGTACTTAAACTCTGATCGGATAATTAATTGAATGAAATCTATCCGGCATACCTTTGCGTGGAATATAGATATATTTCGACCTTAAAGTAATTGATTTAAACTAACGTTACTTCGAGAATCGAATCAGTATCAGAAGTAGACCTAATGGAGGGACCTGAATGGAGTAGCTACGAGACTGGCATAAAATGCATGCACGCACACAAGCCCAGCACGACGAGCAAACGTAAATAGCAGCATCACTAATCGAAAAACTATTCGCCCCGCGTGAGGAAAGTCCCTTTTTTTTTTGAGCATAGTACAGCGCGATACGAATACGCCCCACTGTAGCGAACGAAAAGCGAAAAACAGCTGACAGTCGCGGTAGCGACGTGCGAGACGGATGAACAAGTGAGCATCTACACCGGAAAATGGCCGCGCTACGAGAAATAAAACTGCGTCGCATCTGCAACGAAAATAGTTATAAACACTGGGAATCCTAATAAGCTTCATAAGGTCCCCCTAGGAGCCGTGCACAGCGTGAATGTAGAAGGAGAAACATGGCGGGTCCCCGTACAGCGAACTCGCCTAATAATACGAAAATCTAAAATAATTTCTAGTAAACACTCACCCATAGGATTCTTGTTAACGTGCCCCGAGCTACGGGGTCACCCCCCCTTAAAACACGGAAACAAACACTTTCATTGGTCCGACGCGGTAACGTCATAAACAATCAAACAAAACCTATTGCCTTCCCCCTCTACGGCAACTCGAAGATCACCACTTTAGTTCAGATTAGCGCCGCTATAGTTACCGCAAAACACAAATGAATACTTTCGGCATTTATTGCCTTTTAATTGATTCATTCATTTATGTTTGTATGCGTGGCGTATCTAGCTGGTTAATCGTATTCCATTCAGTTTAGATTAACATAACCTTAAAAGTGTCCATGTTATAATGCTACTTCCTAACAGTATTCTCCATTTAATGAATCAGTGATTTGCCAACTTTTTTTGTTGAATAAATGCTAATTGCCTGTAATTAAAACTAAGTACGGTGGTCAGAATAATCAAAATGCTTCCCACCATGCGAGGGAGGGGAGATCGAGGTGCGTGAATTATAAAACCTTTCAACCAATAGAAATTCTCGCCTGAATTCCGTGGGCGTGGTCTGAAACTAACAATGTGACGCTTGTAAGCCGACTGCAGTTGATTGGAGTCTAAAATCACAAATCATTTGCTCTTTTTTTCTATTAAATTTCTCGCTGTGCATTTACATCAAGAACAGAACTGACCTTCGTAAATGTCGAACCTTCGTACAGTGAAGAACTATCTTTTCAACGTATTAGAGGGTCTCAGATTTTGAGGTTATGTCGGTACTTGTGAAATACTTCATTGAGTATCTAATACGTTAGCATTCTGCTAGACTCTTGCTGCTAGATTACGCGTGCAACTATTAAAGGAGGGTATGTAAATGGTGACACTGTATTGCTATGTCATAAATGGTTTATTACACTGTTACTCAAGCATCATATTATTTACTTATTCTATGTAACATTAGATAAAATATTTAAATGCGTAATAATAAATTCAATATTGTAAATTTGTGCTCTTCCAATAATATGAATATGTTATGAAATTATATAGACTAGTCATCAAGAATTAAATTATATAAATACATATTTATAACTATTTGCTTAAAATTATCACATGCAGAGGCACGTCGATAATACCATAAAGTCACACCTGTTGGAATATTTGATAGTTTCAAAATTGATTATAATCTTGAATCAGTTTTTAATATTACTTTCATTCTGAGTTTATCAGGAACTATCATCACACATTTTGCTTTTGTTTGATTAGAAGTATAAAGCAAAGCCCAAATATCACTATATTTAATTGATTCATATATTTTAAATCTTAGTGTTGCAATCCTTTTGTTTATTCCAGACATACATTTATATTTCAAATTCTTTGAAACAATTGATTCAGGTCAGGTTTTGCGGAGTTGATGATTTAAAATATACTATACGTGTTATATACAAAAAACAAATTGGCAACAGTCACAAGAATAAAAAAGAGGATATGAGCAAACAATTGTGACTGTTTCGAATTAAGTTAAAAATGAGCTAATAACAAATATGTTGCAAAATATTACAATACATTATTTTTTGTTATGTGTGAATTTCTAAGAGATTGTTTAATACTTGAGTGATTTCAAGCTAATCTAAAACTATTTAACTTGAAAAGCATTTAATATTAAATGAATGAATATTATAGGCAAACAAAACACTGCTTTTCCAGTATCACTGATTAATCATATAATGTAATCAGCAATACCTTTGTATAGTCTAACAGTGATGAATATTTAGTCAACGATTACATAAATGCTGAAATTGGTAAATTCAAGTAACTACCAACATGCGACGGGTGCTTCATTGGTACGGTGTGTTCTGGTTAACGTTGATCATCTGGTTTGTACTGAAAAATATACGTATAAAGTTTACGTTGTTGTAAAACATGTCATCAGTTTGGTTAACAAGCAGATGCTGGAAGTACAATCACAGGCAAACAAATATATGCTATGTATGATATTACAGAATGTACCTGTAAAATAAGAATTCCCCTTTGACCCACGAAACACATATTTAATTTCAAATCTTGACAACACTAAGAAATTGAAACGGAATGTATGAAGCATATGTACAGGTATATTGGCTGTAATATATGTACATATATACTATTACAGACGTGTATTATGTATTTCAAACTGTATTACCAGTAAGTTTCCTCAAGATGGAATTTAGTTACTGGAAGCATCCATGTACGCTAGGCATTCAACTGAAACTATTTTTGCTATTTTTGACAACACATCTCTATACAATTTTCGTTATACACTGATAGCTTTTGATTGTGTGATTTCAATTCTGGAGATTGATATTGAGTCAAAATTTTTCATTTTGGAATAACTTTATCGAAACGCTTAATATTATCTGGTAACACTTGCTACAGTATTTTCAACTTTCAATGAATCCTAAAGTTCCTATGATTTACTAAACATTCATCTTTCTTAGAAAAACTTGGACCATTTAATGGTGGTGCGGACATACAGGTAACTTTACATGGTAACTCATGCTTTTACATGCTTGAAATTGATATAAAAAATCATTCAAGCTTAAAAGATGCAAGGATTCACAATGCACGCTAGGGCCATAGAACCTTGTTCTACTTGAACAAATTTTAAAATGATACTGATATTTGTTAATTCCCACAACCTAATTTCAAAGGATTATTTATAATTCGCCTTGTGCAATACCAGTTCAGAAATTTTGAATATTTGACTCCTGTGATCAGTTAGTTTGCAAGACAAAGAATCGCGATTTATTCCGTTCAAGAAGGAACTGTAACCATGAAAATTTTCGATGCAAGCATGGCATCAGGATTATAAAAAAATCCCACATTTTCTGAAAATTTAATGCAAGTCAACAAGCCGGCTTATCAGTTTTTTTTTTGAGGCTGAGATAGAAAATATCAAAGTTACACCAAACAATGACTCGTTGCACATTAAATACGTGAATTCAAACTATTATATTACATCGCAAAACAAAATAATTTTTTGATGCAAGTAAAATGTACCTATAGTAAAATGTGTAAAAAAATTTTTGCTTGTGTTGAGTGTTTAAGAAAGCAATCTTTAAACTCATGGGCCTTGGTTGTTAAGTATTTCCTGAAGAAACTTGGGAGACTTAAGACAAAAAACACTTACAACAATAATTGGGAAGCCCTAACCATGATTCTGGGAGCCGCTCTTACATTAGTTTGCTGCGCAACATACACACGTAATATTACAGTAATTAATCGTGTGTACTTTTGACTTTATATTGCATGTATGTAAATCTGTTGTCTAAAAATTTTGTGTCCAATTCAAAAATTTAACTAAAATCTCGCATCTTTTTTCAGAAATTTATACAAAAAAAATTTATAAAGCAGTTACTATTAGATCAAATTGGGTTCCAATTATGAACTGGAGATTCAATCGCAAAGCTGAGTGTCACATTGTAATGTAAGAAAGCATATGACAACAAATGTTCCTCGCAATATGATAGAGTTGTTCTCTAATTTTGTACAATTTCTTATAACAGATAGCAATACAAATCCGAGACAGGTAAATTTATTTGTCGTCAAAGTGAATACATATTATCCATAAATTATTTCAATGTTGACACTTTTCTTTTAAAATTACTCTCAGATCACTAGTATGTACAGTCAGTAAATAAACATAGTTGGAATAAAATTATTAAAAAAATAAAGTAGGAAAATTACCTCTTAGAGCATTTAATATGAATAATCAACAAGGCAATTCCCAATATCAAACAGACGCAGCCTACTACGATATAGGCAATGCCAAGGAAAGGGTTTTTACCCCCTAAAAGTGAGGTGGTACTTAATATCATCCGTTTGGTACCTTCAAATGCTGCTACAGGATATGCTGAAATAAAGAGTAAGATGGAATGTTTAGAAATAAATCTACCATCCTAATTGCCTATTAATTAGTTTTTACAAAAATATCCAGCAATTAATGAATATAAGTTATTTTAACAAAATATATGAGTTTTCAATGTTTCTTTTGAGATTGAACAATTGGTTTGATGAAAAAAAAATTGAAATTTAATGTAAGTAAAATAAATAAAATGAATTATTTATGATAAATGTGAAAACGTTTTTGAAACACTGGAACAATCTATTCATATATATATCAACTATATATCAACAAAATTACGCATTCAGAGTGGCCATAACCTGTTATGTACTTGATATTATTTTCAGCAGGTCTATCGAATTACCACTTTGTAAATGATTCTTTACAGACCATGTGATAGGATAGAAAATAGTACCAATAGCGGTGATGAGTATCGGAGTATTAGTCCTGCTATTGAATTATTATCATTACTTACAGTATTTAACGATGAGGCTGTAATTTCCACGAACTAATCCTCCCTTGAAACTGTCTTGAGAGTGATCAATTCTGCGATACAGTTTCCTGAAACTAGGAAGGGCTGCCGTTCTCATCCAGACAATTAGGTCTTCATTTTGAAATCCGTTGTTGCTAACATTTTTTGTATCCAATTCATAAATAGCTTTGGACCAATTTTTTGGTTTGGCATAGTCCTTGAAAGCGTCTTCCAAAGTATCATAACCTTTAGGATTTGCGAACTTGATGGATTTATCAGAAGGCCAAGCTATGCCATAATTCAATAATGGAACAAAATTCTGGTGCACATGGGACCAAAGAGTCAACTCGTCACTGAACAACGAATTTGCTATTGCTCCACAAGGGGCTATAGGCATTTCAGTGTTATTTACGTAAGAATAAGCAAAAGGTTTACAGTCGCTGGATGGTGTCTGACTTAACTGGCCCAATAGCTGGTTATCATCACGAGATTTAACATATCGTCTATGATTCTGATAAAAATTGGTCAGGCCATAGTACATATAAACGTTACCACCAAATTCGTTTGTCAATGTGAAGTTAATTTCACAATAGCACACAGCTGAGGAATTCAAAGCGATTATGTCGGCACATTTTGTTTCGTTACCAGAAGCTGAACTATTGGAAATGCAATTAGTGTAATCGATGGAATGTTCCTTGACCTCCTCCGAAAAATAAAGTAATCCTATGCCAACTGGTATGAAAGCTATTCCTATTACAAAGAATGTTGGAAGAACTGTTCCAGCTGTAAGAATTGGTTGCCACGCAGGGAGCCGTTGCTGTTTGAATGCACTATCTGAAAACCAGAAAAAAATTTTGAGTCATTTCATTTTGCAATAAATTTAATGAATGGTTTTGCCGTATCTGGCGAATGTCTCCCTCGGCTCGTGTTGTCAGCGTCAGCACACCTTTCAGTATTATTACAGTTCAGTGTAAAAAGCACGTGTGTACGCATTATGACATGAAGAGCAATGTAAGGTTATGTTGCGAATCAATGAATGTATGAAGTCAACTACTAATACGTAGTACTATAGTGAATATATAGATTACGGGGATCATTTTTTGCAGTATGATAAGAGTGAGTTAGGGACACAGTAAACCAACGGACATTTCATGTATAAAATCAATAATGTGTCATGAGAATTATGTAATGACAGATTACTGCGTCATGTCAAGTAAATTCTTCGACAATATTGATCTTACGTTTGCCCGAACAGGTTTAAAAATACAACATCTTACTCACCGGATGGTTTTTTAGTCTTTGGCAAGACGGAGGGGTCCGTCAAGGTCGTCATTTCTTTAGAATCGTTAATTTTTTTCAGACTTTGACAATTCTCACGACCTCACTACCGCCATTTGCGATTGATGTTTATCCACTCGGTTTGTGTAAGGTTCGTAGGCCGCAATCACTGACCTCAAGGTGTGTGCGGAGAACTAGTCAACACAGCAATTTATTCAAGGAATTTTTAATGTACCATTTACCTTTCTTAATACATCTAATGTGAGGTATTTGTAATTAGGATGTTTGCCAGGGAACGGTGATAATTTCTCTGTCAACCAGCAGGCAGTTGAAGCGTTGTACCTGTATCTCAAGATGAGTTTTATGACTTAATACGGACTCCTGATAGTATTGGCAGAACTTGATATAAAAAAGAAAATTAAAGTGATGAATGAAATATTTTTACTCTCTCAGCCCTCGCTAGACGCGCGCGTTCAACGAGAGCCGAGCGGGTCACGATTTCCTCTTTTCATTCGCTTTGGATCACGTCGTTGAAAAAGGTTCATGGCGCTCACGAGCTCCGAGTGCCGAATCATCAGCGCGAAAATATCTATCAAAACATAATTTTATTTCGTGAGATACACAGGATACTTTGCCTTAAGTAGTAGTAATTAACGTAAGCGTGTCTGCTGACGATCCAAAATGATTATTACGCTTAAAAATCTTCAACAACAGACGTTTACCGTCGAGATTGACCCCTCGAAAACGGTGAGTAAAAACTGCATTAAAGTGGCCGAAAATGTCTTTTTTTTCGGTGTCTATTCTAAAACCCTTAGTTGCTAATGAAAATGTTACATGTTCTTATTGCTTATTCAGGTTAAAGAATTGAAAGACAAGATCGAAGTTCAGAAGGGTTTTCCGGCTCAGCATCAAAAACTCATATACGCGGGTAAGCCAATTTCTCTGCCATAACCTATCTTTTTTCAATTCTTAATGTCATCATGCTTTTATTGTCTGTACATACATACTTTACCATATTCTGGCAACCTCCGATACGTGACTCACCAAATCTTTGTATTGCTATTTTAAAATTTTTATTTTGGAACATAAACTGTTACTGATGCTGCAATATTCCAAATGCATTTCTTATGTGTGCAGGAAAAATATTGACCGACGAGCAGCCTTTAACTACCTATAATATTGACGAAAAAAAGTTTATCGTGGTTATGGTAACGAAACCTAAGGCTGGCGCTGGTCCAAGCACTAGTGAGGAACAGCATGCTGATGGTGACAATAACAAAGAACACACAGCAGCTAGGTATGATTGCCTGTGCTAGTTTAAACATAGGAAACATTTTGTAAATCATAGCATTCCAACAGATATTTTCTGATGAAAGAATACTTTCTCTAATCATTTTTTCATATATTTACATTGGGTAATACTACGTGTGATAATTCTGCATTATGATTAAAATTATTCTTCATTTGTCGATGTTTGGGAGTTGGAGAGTAACGGGGAAAGGAGACAACACACTCAAAGAGCATGCGAAAAATAGAATTTAATTGGTAAAATTCTGTTGAGCAATTTATCAGTATTTCTATGCATTCAGCTTACTCAAAATAACAGGATTGTTTGGACCTTTTTTTTATGACTTATAAGAAACGCCCTTTTCAAATTTGAGTTAACTGAATTAAATGTTTCCGATTGTTCAAGTAAGTGCAGCACAAAATTCAAAACCACTCATTCTGTGTAGGATTAACTAAGATGTGTAAGTTAACAATTTGTCGAATAGAAATTGACCAATACACGTTTACACGTTTAGCCCAGCAACCTTGACTACGACTCCTACGGCTGCAGAAGATGTTCGTCCCCGACCACCACCAGTTGTGCTTGACCCACCTGCAGCAGTGGCACCTACTGGAGCTCAGGCAGAAAGTGCTTTGTTGATGGGAGAAGAATATAATACAATGGTCAATAATATTATGGATATGGGGTCAGTAGGAGCTACATATGGAATCAAGTTTCATTTAAATATAACTAATGTGAAAAAAACAACTCACAGATTTATTTTAAATTGTTCAGGTACGATCGAGAGCAGGTTGAACAAGCATTAAGGGCAAGTTTCAACAATCCTGACAGAGCAGTAGAATATTTACTCACTGGTATTCCAGCTCAGCTGTTTGAGGACCCACCTGAAGACCCTCCTGAAGCCCAGGACCAGGCTCAGGATCCCTTGGCATTCTTACGCACCCAACCACAGTTTCAGCAAATGCGCCAAGTGATTCAACAAAATCCGCAATTACTAAATACTGTACTGCAACAGATTGGACAGACCAATCCAGCCCTACTGCAATTGATTTCACAGAATCAAGAAGCCTTTGTTCGCATGCTTAACGAACCTGGTACTTTTGAATCTTATGTCATTTCTATTTCCATCAAGGTGGAAAATTAACCTTGATCATTGAAAAAGTAGAGTTTTGTTGACGTTCTTGCATACAATCACTTGGTTCATCCCATACAAAAAACTTTAAAAATCTCAAAATCAACTAAGGAGTGGCAGATTCAGTCTCGCAGAAGTGATCATTTGTAGTTATTTTCGTTGCGCGTTATTGGTAGCTTTCATGTACCTGCTTATCTAAACTATGCAGATCGAAATTATATTTTGAACACATAGAAATTTAGTCGATGTTTTGTATTTGAATAGTTGGTGCTACCGGCGGAACAGTTCAAGGAACGCCAGCAGCAGCGGCTGCGGTGGCCCAAGGAGGACTTACAGGTGGTACGGGTGCCGTTGCTGGTATTGGTGCTGGTGCTGGGGCAGGTGTGGGCGCAGGTGCAGGTGCGAGTCTTGGAGCTGGAGTGATTCAGGTGACGCCACAAGACAAAGAAGCAATCGAAAGGCTGAAGGCACTGGGATTCCCTGAACATCTTGTTGTTCAGGCTTATTTTGCATGTGAAAAAAATGAAAACCTAGCGGCTAACTTTTTACTGTCGCAAAATCTCGATGATTGAGAACCCATACTTAGGGGACTGTGTGTCACAGAGTTAACAGATGCTAGAGACAAGAATCAACACAATGGCTATGTTGTCAATTAATCTCATCATGCATCTAATCCATGAATGGCTTTGTTGCTAACAATTCTCTGGATGTTGCAGACAAAACAGCCATTCTCATGTAACGTCCTTTGATAAATATATTTCTCTTTCATCTAGAGATAAGGGAAGTATATTATGTAAATTTCTTATTTTGAAAAGTAACATTTCAAGTAGTAATCTTACATACCGATATTGAGTCTTTTATTACTTTAGAAGAAAAAAAATTGAAAATGTTTTTAGTAGTTACTTTTTTCACTAGTTAGTTCGGTGGCTCTGTTATAATATTTTATGTGTACAATGCAATACAACTTTTAAAAATTTATAAGATAATACACCTTAAAATAGACGTTGATGTGATACGTCTATATTATCGGTTGTATAATAATACATAACACTTCTGAAAAACGAATATTAATAACAGAGCCAAAACTAACAAATTCCTAAAGCTAACAGTCCAGATTAAATTTAATAATACAAAGAGAAAATTCGTAATTCGAGACTTAATTTTCTCGTATAATGTTATTCACAGTCAAAGAATTGAATTTTATTTATGCATAGTCAAACGATAGAAATTCTTTTGCTTTGTATACTATAAATTGCGAACCAAAAATGTAGTAATAACATTTTTCGAGGACGGATGATAAGAGTGACAATTTAAGATAACTAGAATTTGTTTAATCTTGTTTAATAAAAAAGTTAGCCAAACTGTTGCACAAAGTTCAATATACTCCTTTAATTTGTAGATACAATTGACGCCATAATACAATTGGGCATTTTCTTAGAGATGTAGCAATATACCTGCGCACAAAACTTTCATCGTCCAACGAAGCTTGTCGAAACATCGGCACAGAATCGTCGAACACCTTAGTGGGCTTAAATACACATGGGTAACATAATTCGCTACAATGTGATAAGATGTTACTAGGGAGAAACTGAGCTGAAATTGTAAATTCGAATATCCACTTTGGCCACAAATTTTTTCACTTATGGTGTTTCTCTTAAAACTTCTTATACACCGTTGTCTCTAAAGTCAAGTTACTCTGTGACGGTCACAAAATTAAGTTTTCATACCAAGAGATGGTGAAATTGCATTTTTGTATAGGAAAAACCCGATAAAAATATATGGTGTGTGTGTCTATATTCATAGACATACATATATGCAAATACACAGATGTATAGACTCACGAGAAAGAAGTGGAGCTTTTTTGAAATGTAAGGTTCAAAAATGAATACCAACTAGCAGCCATTACAGTACGCAATACTTTCTTCATACAAAATCACAACACCAACTAAACTATTGCCTACAAAGAAATCACAAGGTTACTAAATTAGTTGGAGGTGCCTCATTTGCTTAAATGGAAATAAAATTATTAATTAAATTAAATAGTCCGCATATTGCATTGCAATTGGCCAAACAATAATTGCGAATAAATTTTTAATGTGAAGTTATGAGACCTTTTTACGGCAAGTCTTGGTATAATGATGGGGCGGATGGAAAAGAAATTGGACTACAAATTTGTTTTTTGATAAAAATACAGTACAGGATTGTGCGTAAACGTTGACAATTGGCTGCAGTTTCTTGACTTTACACGTTTACCTTCATCGTTTTGTACGTATTATTACTGTCTTACAAAAAAAATTATACTTTCTCCAATTTCATAAAAATTATGGCAGTTGATTTATGATAATGATAAGAATACTTCTGTTATGACACACCCAAAACACCTTGTAATACTTACATAGCATAAATAAATATGTTAAGATTTTCAAAAACGTTTGGTGCTTTGTATACTTTCATCCACATACCGTTGTTTATTTTTATTAATTTTATTATTAATAGTTTACGTAACACGTCTAACAAGTATAAACATAAGATACGCTCTCAATTCCTGCAGAAATTGAAACTTAGCAAGAGCAGTGCATTGGACGGAAATTAGATGAACAATTCTGTGCCTAATACTTCTAGAAAATTATGAAGCAGTTATTTATTTTATTATTATTTGATATTACACATGAAAGGCGTATTTACTGGCAGTGTGCGTGATACGACTGATGAGCAAATTATTATAAAACCAGGAAATAATTGAGTTTCAAATTTACCTGATTCAACCCTTTGTTTTCCATATTTTACGAAAGTCTAACATTGCCAAAACTTGCTGAATGTGTTCCAAATAATCTGCAATATCGAAGATTCGAAATATGAGTATTTTGAATAATTCCAGAATTTATTTTGTGTTAGTTTGTTTCACATTGAGGTTTTTGAATATTAGATAGTGTAAAATGGTTCTGTGCGGTTGGACTGAATGCATGAACAGTTTACCAATCTGAAAAATACCTGGTAGTATTCGTATTGTAAATTGTTCGTATTTTAATTGTTCCAAATATTTGAATTGATTAGTTGTTCTGGCACATAAAGCGTAACAAAACTAACAACACATTAGAAGTTGAAACAAGAAAAATACATGAAACCGTATTGAAGTAAAAATAACTAACCGTCACTATTAAATAATTACCTGTTCATTTGAATAATATTTATGTCAGAAAAATTGATGAATAGGTATCAATCAGATATAAAAATAGGCAGTCATTTTAATTTTCAATTCAAAAGGACAAAGCAAATCTAACAAAGATGAGTAGAAAACAATTCTGTGAAAGATATCGTGGGCAATTTTTGTGTGACATAAACTCATTTTTCTGTAAAATACCTTTATGGTTTGCAAAAACTACATGTAACTAAGCGTTATCTCTATAGTCATACAATCAACAAGCTATATAATCAATTGTTTAACAATAAATATAATTTACTGTAGGTACCATTTCATTGGGTTAACTATGAAGTAAAATACTTCGATATAACTAATATTTCTTTTTTTATGTATAATGGCAGAATATACTATACACATAATGTACATTTGGAGTTATAGAAAGACATTTTTCTATATTTAATAGCCAATAAAATTTATAACATGACAATCGAGACGTAATAGAGCAATATATTTCCAATGAACGAAATATTTGTGCTTTGCACTTTTTATCATGTAAGACAAAAAGTTCTGACGGAACTTTCCGGATATTGTGATCAATCTTTTCTTCTCAAATGTTTTCACTTTCATCTTAAATATTGCTGACACTATTTTTAACAATTATTTTACTTCAATAAGGAGATATGCATACTGAATATTTCCAAATTTATCTATTTTTAACGTTTACATGCATATCTCTATTTATAGCTGCCTATTGACAATATTTTTAACAAATACAGAAAAATCGAATCAAAAAAGACTCGTCGAGTGACGAAATGAAAATTCCTACTTACAAGATTTGGTGTATTAGTTCATAACAGATATACTGAGATACTGCACATGAAAAAACAGAATAAGTCCTACTTAAAATTTTCCGATGCTAACTTAAAATCTTGATAAGGATTACCTCGAAAATTCAAAATAGCAAAACACTAGTTTGCGCTATCTTCTATCAATAAGATGCAATAAACTTGTCATTATTAATTAAGTATTGTTATTAACAGACACACAAATCTGTTTCAAGAAACAACAGCAATTTCCTATCCATTATAGATATTTGCGAACAGGTATTTTAAAATCCAAACCATTGGACAAATCTTTTCTACAAACGGTATGAACAGTAAGTGTAATAATACTACGTTTTCCTTGCAATCAGTTCGAATTAAGATATTTCTTCGTGACCGAATGAAAGTGACTAAAAAAAAAAAAAAAGAACCGCTCAAGATCGAAATATGCTCTACAATTGTAGCACAAAAGATGTCGAGAGATTTGTAAAAAACCAGTAGACAAATTTACATATTTCTTCAGATTTACATTTTCTTTATAAAATTTCACAGCAAGTAAATTTCCGATAAAAAAAACCGGCTACCATGTAACAAATTTCTTAATGTCTTGCAGATAGCATTGACCGAAGATACAGTCAAAGCGGGTAATAATACTCACAAATCAAATAATAAAACTATGTTGTTAAAACTTTATGAAAATAATTTAAATTGAGTTACATGTGATAAAACTAGCCGTTCACACCGTATTGGAAGTTTAAAAAATAGGTAAGAGATACTAAAAATCTAAGAAACAATCAACGTTTATCATCTTATTTTGTGAAACAGGGCTGCTCGACGTTATTTTTAGCAAGCATTACTTATTCTCTGCCAACATATCAATAGTATGCTCAAATAATTTTTGTCCAAATTTGCCAATTTACAGGATTTTAAATATCATTTGCAAATCCGTATCTTTAATGCACTAAGTGCATATGATCTATATATTATATTTCTCGTTTGATCCGAGATGGCTGCTTCCGCAGCGCAGACCACACATACTCCTTCACAGCCTCTTTTTTCTCCATCAACGATACCACCTATGTATGCGAGTAGAAATTTTTGATTCAATTTTTCATTCAAAAATGCAATTGCGCTGCGTTTTTCCATGTATATTATTGAAATTTAAGCTTGCCTCAACAGAGGGATAAAATTGACTAGTATACCAGGTATATGGTACTCGTTTGTCAAATTGTAAATGGTCAACAGTGAGTGGCCAATGCTTCAAGCACGGAGAGGCACAAGGTACGCACGATAGGCTGAGTGTCACCGCTCTTCTCCTTTGCGAGCAATGCTAGTATGGCACCACCACCTTCTCTCGACAGCATTCCACAATACCGTTTGGCTACAATTGATAATAAATATTGCCTATTGGAATTCTTGCAATAGCGAAATCTTAGTGCTATTAGATACTGCAACTCATAGCAAAAAAAATGTATATCCAAGGAATGGAACTTACGATTCTTAGTGCATACATGATGTATTGCCCATACAGCCCATAATTGTACAGGATGTGCATCGGCGCATCGCAAAAGAGGAAAGAATGGCTGAAAACTTCGATATGCAACCATTTCACTCTGAGGTGTTTGCCAATTGGTCACTGCTTTAGCTAACTGATCCAATAATTGAGACCTAGGTGGTAAAGACGGTACCGAAGCCCATACACATGGTCCATCACTCAACAGATGTGCAGCAATTCCTGCCGCAAAATAGGATACATCAATCTGTTCGGAATCCAAAAGTGACGAGAGCATCGTTATAAAAGAAGGTTGCATTAGCCATTGCCTGAGATGAGGTACCTATATGTAATAAAAGTTGAAACATTAATACTAGCCGATAACAATTAAATTTTAAAACAATCGACTAACTAATTGTATGAATTTATTAGTGAAAAAAATTCTTCTCAACCCAATCTATTGCTTACCTCTGCTATGTTATTCAGCAAGCCCAAAACCTTTGTTTCGACACTAGACTCTCCTTGGAAACTTTTCAGTACTTCAAGAAATAGAGCCATGCCACCTTCTTCGAGAAATACAGCGCATGTCGTTGCACTTTCATCAGTTAAATTCCAAAGGGCGCTCAACGTAAACTTCATGGTAATGTCCACAGATTTTGTTTGAACTTTAGACCGGATCATGGCTAATAGTTTAGACATGTACTGCGGTTGTGCCCCCAGCATTGATGTTTCATCGGTGGAAATTTTAGCTGCCAAAATGGAGCATATTGCAACTGACATTCGATTCATTGAAGGATCATCAAATGCTGACAGACAATTCATCACAAGTCTTGCACACCTATTGCATATATTTTACAATTAGAATAGTTCCTATAATCTAAAGAATATTTACTTTCACAGATTAAAGTTACAGATTGCATTGAATAATAAATTGCCTGTATCGCCTTATCATATTTTATACGTTGCTTCAAGCCTACCTATATTTGTCAAAAGTAACATCCTGCAATATCCTATCACTGCACAGCGTAAGTAACGTATTTTTCTGTAGTTGGTAATGATTTGGAAACGATTCCATGGCTGTCAATGTTAAATCAACAATTTGTTTTAATATCGATGGATGGATTTTATTCGCTAGGTCTCCTTTTGTAAGATTGTAGAGACATGCTGTTGCAGCCATTTGTACACCAAACTGTTGGGGATGAGCCTTCATTCCAGGTATAACTAATTTTATAACGTCAACTCTTGCCTCACTAAAGTTTGGCGTTAAACGGAATAAATTATAAAGGCATTTTTGCACATAAATTGGGCGGCACCAGTATCGTCTCAGTGATTCTAAAATTTGTGACTCTGATGCGGTCCCACTCACCTATGAATGATATATGTTACAATTATTATTAATTGGATAAAATTATATTAGAGTAAATAACAAGTTAAAATTTTCAAAAGATAGAGCCATTTCATTCACGTTCAATTACATTGGTTCAATTTGTAATTCATATGATAAATTGCTGCAGATTTTTTGAAATGTCACCTTTTCAAGTTTCTACAATGATAAGAGTATATTGGGTTAAGGGATACGAAATTTACAATACATATAACATGACAGGACTGAGAAATTGAGTACAATTTTTTTTTGCAACAGCAGATAATTATTTTTTTTTCTGTCACTTGCTGATTGGTAATTAAAAGTACAATAACCAGATGCAATAGTTTGTATATATTGTTGTTACAATTGTTACTCACCACAAGACTTCGTCTGTAACTTTTATTAATGGGATTAATAAGAGTGTCATCATAACAAGCATCTGTATGAACAAGGCCTAAAAATCTTAAATGTGGGTGATATTTAATAAACGTTCTCAAATCTTTTCTGTGTATTTCATCCTTTCCTGTAATACAAACCAATATAATTAAAATGTCAGCAATTTGTTTTTCATTTTCATAAAAAAGTAATGTTGATAAGTGAACTCTTTAAAAAACTGAAATTGATCAAATGTTTCATCATTTTTCTTGAATTGTTAGCAGCTGTTATATCGATCTAATAATAGAGGCCTGCGCTTTTGTGGATACAGCTGAATTTGCAAGTATCCAAACAGGTAACTAGCATTACTATTAATCAATTCATGCATATAACAGTAATAATCTCACAAGATCAAGAAAAAACTTGAGACGATATGCTAAATTCGCTAATGCTTGTAAACCTTCTTTGTATAGTTTAGTACTTCATCATACACATATTGTGTGGATATAGTGCATTGTTGGGCAGTAAACCAATGGGGAATCAAGTATTGACAATTCAGGCAGTTTAGAAAAGTTTGGTATACGTAAGATGTAGAACAGTTATTAGAACAATTGGCAAGAAAAATAATTATCCAGTCAAGACGTCGATACTAACTGTTAATAATATCTATTAATGTTATTGTTCGACAAACGAAGGTTCCAAGTAATAAGAAAGATATGACAATTTATCTGCTGAATTCAACATAAAAATGAAAACGATCTTGAATATACCACACTGCTATTACATTTGTAGGATTCTGGAAGTTGGATGTACTGACATTGATATAAGTTTTGAATCGAAAAGTGTCAACGAGAAACAGGCCTCCGAAAATTAGCAGAATATAGTGATTGAAGGTGGTATTTACTTCTACCTGAGATATCTAGACTAGCTAGATACGGCATACAGAAACTGGCTTTCAAGAGATCCGATATTTTAGATCTAACTGGAACAAACATTTCAAGTGGAAAGGCATCTCGTTCGTCGGATATATCCAAATTTATCAATTTCTTCAGCTCCAATAATACGGGTATCAGGTTTCCACAACTGCTCACTTTTAAATTGTACATTTTCAATGACTTCAATCGGTCCTTACACTTTTTCAATGGTGTTATATCGTCTACTCGTGTACAAGAAATGTCTAAATTTTCTAAGAGCTGTAGGTCTTCGACAACAATCTCGAGACCATGATTATTAAACTCAGTTCCAGAAACATTGAGAGTTTGTAATGCTCGAAGTTTAGTCAATGCCGCGACTACACAAGACCTAAAAAATATCAATCACATGCGATATTACAAAAATGTTTTAAGCAAATATTTTTCTAGCATAGATGATCCAAAAAATAATGTCTCATTGTAGTCAGAATCATGTGTATTAAATCTGCAACAAATCTCGCGAATTTTGAAAGTTGGATGTGAATATACTGAATTTGTGCGTTATTGAACATTTATTTTAGTGACAAAGTTTTAAATTCTGCTTCATCACTTCTAATTCTATGTTGCTGCAAACAAAACCACAAATCAGATAATAAGTTACCTAGCACAATCCATAAAGCTACCCTTTGCCACACTTAAGGATCTTAGATTTTGCAAACTCCATTCTCCCAGGCAGCCAATCAAATCGTTGACATTAATCTTAAGTCCATCTATTTCCAAATCCACAACCTTATGTTGACTTAAAACTTTTAAGCCTTTTATAGAAAGGCTCGATGCATCTTTTAGTCTTACATGGCTGAAATGAAATAAAATCTAATAGAACAAAATGCATTAGAAACATTTTCACATTAGAAACATGTTCCTGGCAATTTCAATATACTACAGATAATTTGAATCGTATTACCTATCACGTATGCTTACCGTAATCTGGTCGTTTTTGAATCGAATAAAGTAATAGTCAGATCAGATAATGCTTTTCGTTCGCATAAGCTGGATAACAGTTGATCAGATATTTCAGCAGGTAAAAATGCATCTGGATCCTTAAAACTTAGTCTGGTTGCTGAACCAGCTGATAAGTTCAGAGATGAGAGATTAGTGACTGACGATACACTTGATACTGTTGTGCGACCATCTCCTGTGCTCATTTGCTCATCTGAAATGATTTTTTATATTATTGATTTATAACATGTTCGATCGATATCAAATTTGTACAGGTATGATAATTTTTACATTTCCACATTACTTTCTATTTTTTTTAACATGTTTTACTATTTATTTCATTCTATAGTTTTCAGCATTCAAATATATAATGTTTTTCTTGAGAATACATAACCCATTTTAAATCATAGCTGATTGCAATAGTGCATTGAAATCATTTTATGTTTCTAAATGTAATTATTATACAGTTATATATGTTCAAGACATTGTAGACATAGTCTCGTGATATTTCTCGTTTTATACATTGAATGCAGTTAACCCAAGACAAGGTACGTCGATAATTTTGTCCTCTGCGGATCATGTACGATTCATTTAACTCCAACATATCGCTTTAGTATCAAATATAAAAATGGAGCATATTATCAAATAAGAGTCCATATGGATCTCATAAGCCCTGTCTGACGTATATCTTTTTGAAAACATTTGTTTAAATTGACCTATGATCAAATATTTGTATTAAAATTGTTTTTCAATCCAATAAGTGAGTGGAATAACCAGTTTACTTTGATTGTTATTCGACGTTTACTGATATGCGTCAGTATTTAATAAATGGTTAAAAAATTGGAATTAATAATATAAAAAATTATTTTGGAATTTTTTTCTAATACAAATAGAAAGATTAGCGAATTTGAAAAAAGTTAAAAGAATACTTACCAATGGCAGCAGGTGGTAGTGTACTGACAGGAAGCCCACTGTCGCCAGGATGGACCTCGCACAATACTAATACATTGTCGCAAATAAAGTCTACACAAACCTCCTGAAGGCTTCTCGGAGACTCGAACATAATTGTCCTTTATTGAAATATCTCTCAATAACACTTCTTTTAGACCTCAATAGTGTTATATTACAGTAATTTCTAAAACATGCGATAAACACATGATATGATCACTTCTCAGAGATATTTAATATTCACAATTACTGAACCACATCACACGGATCACACGGTATTACATAGCCATTATACCCTTCGACTTAACCTTACTTTTGAACTAAAAATATTGGAGGCTCTACATATGTCTAAAATTTAAATGTTTCACAACGAAGATAACACGTAGTAATTGTATAATCTGAGCCCTAAAACTATAATCACACACTTTCTCTGCCCTCCGAAATCTACGCATACAGACACATCGTCAACTCTCCGTAAACATAGATACACCTCTGTTGGTTCGATGTTACTTTTCTCAAACATATCTTACTCAATTTCATGATATCAATTAGGCTTTCAGACTTACTTAAAACTTACGTACATGCTCCAATTACACAAAATTACTTGAATAAATATAATACACGGTAACACTCACCTCTGCACGAACGGCCATGTTTAATACTATCGAGCTAGAACTGTCAAATTGTCAGATGCGACACAGAAAACATGAACGACTTCGCTCATACGTGTGTTCGTGTACAAGTCGTACATATCTGTATTTTAAATTGATCATCACACTTTTCCAAGCAACGCATTTTAATTATTCACAAATTATGCCTTCTCAATCACACTTTCGCAAACTGACGGAATGCAGTTACGATCTTAGGTCTAGTTTCTTGACACTTTTCGTAATAATAAAAATTTATATATACTGTAGTATCAAGTGTACAAACATACGTCACGTACAGTATGAGACGATATAGAATGATTTTGCAATTCGACGTTCAAAAACAAGACATAATTTGACACAGAGTCAGAAAGAGCCCATGGTACTATCGTATATTTATGTACAACCGATGTTACGACATATAATAATAATAGTTGGTCACATTTCGAAACTATTGATAGTCTATAGTTGCGCGAAGGCGTGGCGAATACGTCTGATATTACACGGCTTTTGCAAATGAAACACAGAGAAAGGAATGAACCGAATAATCTCTAGGCCACGAGAAGTAACGTTTTTCTTATATTCCTTTTGAATTTTTAATCGAAGGTAATTCACGTACATGCATAAATAAATCGTTCAGCAGCTAGGCGCTATTTTTTTCACGCATGCTAATTATAAACTTGTTGTTTCAAGCTGGCGAGTGGCCATGACTGTTGCGATTACAATTTACGATTTCCTTCTTCGCAATTGAATGATAAATAATGACGGGATGATTTTTTGGTCGTTTGAATACGACTGTATTTAGAATTATTAATTCCACAAGGATGAAGGTGCAGGACCGTCTTCTTCTAAAACTGACTTCCTTTTACCATTTAATTGTAAGAACTCAGGGATTTTTGAATACATAATCAGTCCGCAGATTTTTGTGAAAAGTCTCTGCTAACTTTGATCAACTGACGGTGACCACTGATATTTTGTTTAAAACTTATTTCAACAACGAAATACAAATGCTTCGATCGAGAGTTGACTGGTGGCCTATGGTGATATCTCGGGTGAAACTGTAGTATTTTTTGTCGTGAGAAACGGCAAATTATAATATATAAATATAAAATTAAGTTTCATTGTAACGAAATATCAAATGTATATGAATGCACGTGCTTATACAACCAAGATACCTACAGCTAACAAGTAAAACATTGGGTTAGTAATTCCTGGAATAAGTAGAGGTAACAATGATCAGTTACAAAACTTCGTACTAATTTGTATGTAATTTTAGCGCTACCTAAAGGCTAAAAATAATTTTATAATTCAAAATTAATTAAGTATCCATGATTCAATATTTAAAACTAACTACTTACTCTGTCTAATTGCTATAATCATTTATTTCAAATCTTTACCACAGCTTGTACAAGTCGAGACTAAACGATCTTATACAACGAAACCAGAGTTAAAAAATATTTACTCAGTCCATTCCAATTTTTTGGAAAAACGAATTGCTCTACATTGGTTTTGACTTTACAGTAGTCACCATCTACCAATTACGACCACATTATACAATAGCTGTTTTTTAATGGTTTAAGCTGAGAAAATAATATTAAAAAAATAATGAGAATAATTGGAAAATGAATGTGATTCCTTTGCGGAACAGTTTATCAACAATCTATATTAGTTAATAATAGTATCAAGTAATTATCATAGGTTAATGTATAAAACACAGTAGGTAATAATAATAATTATTGTTCTGGTAGAGGTTTGATACGGTAATAGCAAATTGAATGAAATTTGGGTTTTGGATGGATGGGTCGTAATTGGTATTAGCTGTGCTTGTTAATATGAGGATTGGTGGTTGAGTTGTTCATCAGTTGTATAGAGGCGGTATGTTGATGATTTGGAGAATTGGTGTTGTTGCAGTGAGGATTGGTATTATGTAGGCAATGCAGGTAAGATCGTTGAACAGGTTTGTGTTGAGCTAGCTGGACTAGGGCCTCGGAGATTGAGAACCATTTTCGCTTTCGACCAATAGCTCTTGAATCTTCCCACTCTGGCAATTCTTCGGTGACTCGCATGACCCACACCTGCGTTCTATGCTTATGTTCCACGTTCTGTCAACAATATGCCAATATATATATCTACATATGTACATATATACACACACATATATACGATTGAACAAAATTAACAACTTTTCTATTTTATACACGCTTAATTTCGTTTTCTCTAATCAGATTGTAAGAATAGGACGGTGCATTTGAAAAGAATATTCTGTTTCAAAGACAATTTGATTGGTTGGCTCACATACCAAATATGACTCAGTGTAATATTTGTCAAACCTATTTAAAATAAGGTGAGTCATCAGGTATCCAATCACTTGGTTCAATAAGCAAAATGCAAGTTTCCAACTTTTATTTTTTTAACGCTTTTACTGATGCTGACTTGCATTTATACTTAATTACATAGTTTTCTCGTATCGTACAAATGTGTCATATTCGACTGTGAGATAAGAAAAGGTAATATGGACAGAGAACTATTTCCACATGCTTTCAACAGATATGTGGAACATTAGATGATTGATTACAACCAATGGATTACAAACATTTTTTAACTGCTAGATTGTTGGTGCGATGTACGCATTTATTTATCTAAAAAGAGCCTGCAAACCTCTGGTAAGTTTGGAATACACAGCTTTAAATTGGACGAGAGGAAAAAATGCAGCCTCATTCTGAAAATACTGATCAATTTTCTACTGAATCATTAAATGTTCTTATAAACTTAATACTATTCACAAAAACCCAATTCCAAATACAATTTCGTTTACTGAAGCAATTGATTTTAAGTGTTCATTTCGAAAGCAGTGAATTTATTCACAACATTTGACTGTGAGTAATTTCTTATTATCATACGGTAATTAGGTGGTGCATGTTACCATGATTGAATGTTTTTGAAATTCTTGTAAATGAGTGAAATTTAGTACCGAAATAATTTGAGGAACAACTTGCTACTGAACAATTGTTGGATAAACAAATATGAATCACCTCAAAAATACCAAGGCACCTGCCCAAGTGTCCCAGCACACCAGCTTCTTCTCTAACTTCTCGTAGCGCCGTAACAGCTGGTTCTTCTTCGGGCTCTACTCCTCCTCCTGGCACTATCCAATTATCAGGCCTTCGGCTCGACGTTACCAAGAGTACCTGCACACCACAATCCGGGCCCATAACATATGCGATAGTCCATTTCCCATTTGTTGAAAAATAAATTAGTATCGGTAGATACCGAAATAGAAGAAACTGAATATCAAATCTTCGGAGGCATATATTACAATAAATATATTCAACGGAGGAAAATCATGACAATTAGAAGATTGCGCAGAATTACAGAGTCCGGGGTAATAATACATTGTACACAAGTCTCATGCGAGACGGAAATAGATGTGTGCAATCTTCAAACGGTTTGATAACAAGATTTAGTACATTGTAGGGTGGTGAGTGATGCTCTTTTTCTTTAAAGCAAAATTTACGTAATAGGAAATAATCGTAGACACGTATCGAATTTTTGTCGCTATAAATATTTTTGGTCCTAATGAGCAAGGAATACTTGTATAATGCGCGTTAAGTAAAGGGGACGGAGATGCGGCTAATAATAATATGTAAAAGCAGAGCTTGATGGCCTACCTCTTCCTCGAGGTCATTCCTCACGCAGATACAAGCAGCCCGCCGCCTGTAGCCCTCCGAATCGTATATACGGATGGAATTTGGTTTTTCCTTCACCATTTTATCCCGTAAACCCACCAAAACACCCCATAAATTATAGAAAATATTTGTCAAACGGCCAGATCGGCCATACCGTACACCCGCATTGCTCTCATCGGAATATGCGAAACTAACATTATCGATGAAAAATCACTTCTGATTCACTTTCATTGAGTTAATTATAATCACTGGGATTAATTTCCTAGCTGTTGATATGCTTGGATGTTAATAAATGTGCGTACTAATTGCGGATAAGCCGCAGTTTCGTATCTCACCGACGTCTCTCGATGTAGGGACTCGTTTCGTTCTAACCTCAAAGATTTGAAAGCTCGAGAGTAGTTACTTTCATTTTTGATACTAAAAAGTTGGCCAAGCTGACCACGACCGCGGATGACCTCGAATCACGTGGCTCATGGTGATGTCCAAATATCCATTATAGACATCCGTGAATGATCCGTAAGAAATGCGTCCGGGCGTTTTATTAATTTGCAGCGTCGAAACTATTTTATTAGCAAATTCGGGTATAAGCTTCATTGCTTTCAGTTCGCGGTAGGCCGATCACCTTGTATTCGTTTCGCCCCTGTCCATCTTCGTACGTTGACTTCGTATCGCCACGTTCTAATATCGTGTCCGCACGCACAATATATTGTGAATACAATACGACCTTGGGCTTAGTGACGTAATGTTGAATACATGTTGTAACATTACTTGACCGTGAAATAAATTCCGTTGAATTGTGAATGTAAATTCCTTTTTTTTTTCCTTTACTGATCATAACATCAACAATCTTATTTACGTTACTTTAGTAAAAATACAAGCCTATCCTGCAGATGTAATTGTATATCGATTTCAATGAGGAAGGTTGATTCAGACCCTTTATTACATTTTTGCTATAGCGTCAACATTGTTAAGATAAGTCCTCTGCTTTTTAAAATTCTATACATCCTGTTCCTTCTTCCCTTTATGAAAGTATCAAAAATATCCTTTCTAGTGCACATCCCTCAACAAACAACAAAAAAACAATACATTTATCATCTTACATTAATAAAAATCATTAAAAGCAGATTTCAACTTATTCATACAAGGTAGATCTCACCTGTTATATGTATATAGGTCGTGTCTCCCTCCCTTTAATCGTCGTCTTGCTCCCCTTTCCCTCTATTACCCCTGCCACTGCACGGCCTTCTCCAAAGAACGCTTTACTTAAATTCAAATAGATTTCAAGAGATAAAACTAAGTAAAATTTATAAATATGGTACAATGGGTAATAAGCAATAGAGTAATAATCGATTAATTATAGATACGTATAGGTAATAGCATTGTATCGTTGAATCTTATGGCGATTTATAAGTCCCTTTAGTCTATCAATAACCAACTAAGAATTCAATTATTTTGTCCTTATGTTCAATTCAATTGCGCTTTCTTAAGTCGACCGATCACCATTCACCATTCACCATTCACCATACACGAACCACCATTGCGGACTAGCGGTCACCTTGACTAGTTTTTTTTAAATTCATTATTTATTTATTTATAATTTCTTCCTGTTCAATTCTTCGTTTGCAACATCTCTACTTCATCCCTTTGGCAAGTGTCCCATGGGACACAAATTGTTCCAATGATTTTTTACCTCGAAACTTCACCAGTGCGAATCAGTCACCGGGATGTTCGGGACAGCTGCGATTCACTTGAAACCATCTGTCGATGCAGCTGCGGTGAACAAAATCAAATGCCAAGTGTTATTATTAGCACTCGTCAAAGACTCTCCTCACTACTGCTACTTGTACCTTAAACAACCCAATAAACAAACATACTTTTTATGATATATGCATAGGCAAGGCAAACGGGCGATTACATCTCCAGGCTGTAACTCCTCCAGGCAAATAACACATTCACCTTTTTGATCTGCCAAAACGTCCTCTGCAAAAGTTGAAAAACAAATTAAGATTCATGATCATGTGCAATATTTTATTATTTTTTTTAAATAATACTCACCATTGTAGTTTAGGCGAGGTTTGGTTAGGCACATGACCAGGTGGCACTCTATATCATCGGGAAGGATGAACTTGGAGCATACAGGACACTTTAAACCTTGAGGAAAAGACAATCTATTAGGTCAAGTCTTCACGATACGTCCCCTGAATTTTTGAAACCAGCTAGTATACCGTAAAACACCCTTCTAACCCGGTTTACAGGAACTACCTCAGTCTCAGTCTCGTTTAAACACGAGCTCACGGTTATTCCCATATTAATCCTAACCTAACCCATTACTGAAGGATTTTTTTTTCTCAAATGGACTTGAAAATTTTGAAGGTGATGGACCAAGGGAGACTGACGTTTCTTTAGAATTCAAAAATTTACGTTAGCCTTCACGAGCTGTCATTGATTATACGGTTACCAGGCCAACCACCTCGACAACACGCGCCAAAACAAAGCGCGCCCCGTGCGTAAAGTCTGGTGTCACGATGACGTCTATAACCTCACTTTGGCCAACCGACAGAAGCTGTTGCGTAAATGACTGCGTATGTAAATAGAAGGTGAGTTTACTCAAGGTATTCACGGAGACCCGTCACACCACGCCACATACGAATCTGTATTGCTCTCACTAACCGTTTAGGGACCAAATGTGAGAGGGTAGACTATGAGCGGCGTAAACCCGACCGCTGTCGTCGTCCGTATCGTCGGAGTCGAGCTGCGGAATCCCCAGCGCCTGGCCGACGCTCACGCCAACCGAGGAGGCCATCCCTTGTTCCCCGGAGGTTAAATCTGGTACTGAACTCAACGACCTGGCCCTTTGTCTGCTGTCGCCCCGCGACGCCTGTGATTGACTCTGCTGTATGACCCCGGGCAACGAACGGAGTATTGAGAACCCCTGCATTTCGTTGGCTCCCGAGGATTGCCCATTCCCAGACTGTGCGACTGTGCTGGCTTTTGCACCCATTCTTTATCGGCTTTGAAACGCGTTTTCGTTGGAATCGTGAGAAATTTGGTTCGGGGGAGTATTTTAGCGTTTTTCTAAGACTTTGCCGGCTTGAAGAAATTCCGCAGTAGTATAATCAACGTAGTAAAATTAATAGATAAAGAGACAAAAGTTTATCAATGAGACGTAGAACCTGCCAGACCAATCACTGCACGAGATCCTTTGTGTACTGGTTTTTACTTCGTGACTTTACAAACACGATACTCACTGGATAATATTTAGATAACACTAAACAACACTTGTCTGATGTTTAAAATACTTTTGAACTAAATTTAAGACGGGATTTTACAACATCTCGCCACGATAAGCAAGTCATTTCGACCGAGAGCATAGTAGCGGCTCGTCGCGCAAAACATCCCCCGACATCTTGCGATAAACTTACCAGAAAGTCAAAAGACAGAGAGGACCGAAGGCAGCTATCACGTTGTGTCACACGCCCGAAGGTCCCTATACACTCGCACTTCGATATATCGCTCGTTACAGTGAGCGGTATTTTGAGCGCTTTCGTTGAAAATATGTTGCAAACGTGAAACTAGTTTTCTACCTTCGTAGGCATTTACATTAATCGGAAGCAATCTTCTACAAGCAGAGATGCAGACGAAATATTGCAATCTAGGACCCTGATAAAACGTGACAAGATAAGAATTTTATACTATTATCGCTAACAACTAAAAAAAAAAAAAAAATTCAGCAAAATCAAAAGGGGCACATATAATATATTTTTTTAAATACAAATACAACGATGTATACATATATACAGTCTTGGTCATTATAAAAATATCTAAGAGATGATTATACAAATGATTAATGAAATTTATGAATAGGAGTGGGCAATGGCACATAATTGGTTAAATTCTTAGCACAAGTTGCGTATGTCAGCTTTGTAATCAGGACTTAGTGAGCTCCAACTAGTCTCAGAGCATTTCTCAAGTTTTCCCCGAACTTCCGGCATTTCCACCGTCCAGCATGTATTTTTTATCTCATAATATTCAGACACCAGAGCATCTATCCACCGTTCAAGCTCCAAACCGATTCTCTGTTCTGCCGTACTAGAATTTACGGTGGAAGTACTTAAATAATTTGTCCACCAGTGATTTATGTTTTCATTTACTTGGTATGGTGCTAAAGAGCCATTATGTAACTCTTTAGCTTTTCGGAGAGTGATCTTTTGATTTCTCCAATACGCTAATGGTACTACAAGGAAATTTAGTTTTGCTACTAAATCTGAGTCTGCCATTAAGAGCACATGCCAGGTGCCAATGACTAACGGCTCTCCAAGTTGAGGTTTTATGTGACCAAACTGGAAAATTAATGAATAGATTTAAAAACAGTAATTATACTCATGTTTTGCATTTGAGAAAGAAAAAAATTATTTGCTGCTCACCAATGTTGCTTCTTCCATCTGTAGTTGACCCATATCTGCCAAATGGCCATAGGGATCAACCCACAATACTGATAAATTACGTAGAGGTGTAAATCCAGGAACTAGTTCATATGCTAGAACAGGAGTTGATAGTACGCTCATTGCTGCAACTAAGTTTCTGAACGTCTGTTCTTTTTGATCATAGTCTGTGCTAACAGCCAGGTTACGTATACGATTTTTCCAGGATTTAGTTATAGTAATATTCTGCTTTAGCGAGATCAAAGATTCGACTTGTTCTGGAAATTCATTTTGAAATGTTGAAGATTCCAAATTTTCTAGGTCATTGGTATTTGCATTACATCGAATTAATATCCCAATAAAACGATTGGATCGAAAATAAGCTGTGGCCTCGAGTAACTTGATTTGACTGAAAATGTAGTCTTCAATTTTCAAATTTTTGTAGGTGAGACGAGCTAAAGAATCTGATATTGTTAATAGTGTGTCATCAGCCATCGGACTGAGGTCTGCATAGTGGTACACGCTTTGCCAGTATGCATCGTAACCCTTCAGTTTCTGAGTTTTGTTACTTTTCGATGGATATATCCATTCCTCAGTACGGTCTATAATTCTTTGATCGATTGTTGGCTCAAATTTTCTGGCAAAGAATAAATTTCGATCTGCTGTGCTTTTTATCCGTCCAAAATCTTCGGATTTGAAGTCATTCGGGCTACAACCACACCAATCTACTATAGCTCTATACTGACATTTACAGCCCAATTTCCGTTTCCAATTAGTGACGTGAAGATTGTTGTCAATGTACGTATCACAAAATCGTGAATTTCGCAGTGCAGTATGAAAAAATGATTCTGCAGGTAACAAAGTATATCGGAACACTTCTAGCAATCCAGATATTAGAGGGTCTGGCACTGGATTAGCCACATATTCAACGAAATCCCGACTTAGCGCCACCCAATCACTTCCTCCATCAATTTGAATACCTGTCAGTGAAACAGAAAATATTTATTATTAGTTATTAACTAAATTAATAAGCAAAGATTTGGTAATAAAATATGTTGGATTCAAGCTATTTGTGAGTATTAGACATGCGATTTCAAATAGTTAATAAATGTAATAATAATTTTACATTGCATCATAATTTAATACCTGTCGGTAATTTGCGATCACCAATGCGCCACATTCGTGCTTCACATTCAACAAAGCTTTTGTCTAGTCCTTGCTTTGTGATGAAGCGTTGTACTTCTCTGCCGTGTGACTTGACAAAATTCATTCCTTTATTTAAAGTGAGGAACTCAGTAAGCCGAGCATTGCTTTTAACTGGAAAATCTGATTCTGACAAATTCACAAGAAAATCCCAATTATGATCTTGAGCCAAAATCTCGTTCGCTGAACTTAAAAGAGTTTTCAAGAGGCTTGCGCCACCCCAGATGCTTGCATGTCGCAAGCCGATCCCTCTTGCTACTCTAATATTTTTAGTCGTACATTTTTTCTCAATTCCCAACATCTCCCGGTACATGTAATCTTGCCTCTGTAATAAAATGCATCCAACCATAAATTTTGTAAATTAAAAGTTACAGGTCTGTAGCAAGATCTTATGGTTCGTCAATTTATTCATAATATAAAATATATAAACAAGAGGGCTGGATACCGAAAGCAGACAACAAATAATGAAAGCTGCACATTTCATATTCTATTCTAAAATATTATAAATGCAATAATAAATCTTTTAAAGGTCACTGTTGGAAGCATATCTATCAGACAAGAGTATAATTCATAACTCTTGATGCACAGTTTGATTAAAATGCTGACCTGGCCCCATGGCGATCCAAGGACATAGCATAAGTGCTATATAAACAGTAGATATGAGGTATTCCACTCTTTATATCGGTATCTAGCACTCTATTTTATTCTTAGTTACCGCATCCACATGAATGTAGAAGAAATGTGACGGATGATACAGCACACTGATTAGACGTTTAACCTGGCGACTGGCTCTGCCATTTACTGTCAACAAGTAGGCTATTCGAGCAGGTTTTTCTCTCGAATTTTTGGAGCTGGAATTTCTTGCTTCTTGAGGCCTGAATCCTGAAAGAAATAGTTAAATATTGATTGATTCATTTACTAGGACATTAAAACTAAGCATTATTTAATTTAATAGACTGTACCAACACCTTCTTTATGTAAACCAAAAAATTACTAAATTATTATAGATCGAGTATTTACAATAAATAGCATGTGTTATTTAGATTACTTTGTATGCCATTCCAGAAGATATTTATAGTTAAATAACCACCACAGGATAACTTTGGATTCCCAGGACACTTCATATTACAACTTGAGTCAGGTAAACGTCTCACCTGCGATGGTTCCTCCATTCCACAAAAACACTCAATTCTGTAATACATTCATTCAGATTAGTTGTCAATTACAAATAATCAATATTTATTGTGGTACATGTGAGGCAAGGGTCCTCAGAATTCTGTCCATTGGCGTTGCAGCATTTTTATTAGTTAGAATGAGAGTCTAACAGATAACAAAATACACATTTAGACCAAGAGAATAAATTGATAAAGATAAATAAGAAGTATACTAACGAATATTCAACACCCGAGTAGGGGTAACCTGACTGTAAGCACATTTTGGCGCAGTAATCAGGTGAGTTTTCACCTTTGTAAACAGCATAGTAACCAGATAGTACTTGGAGTGTTTTGTCGTCTTTGAAGCAACCCAAGTTTTTTGGCTTATCAAGAAAACCAGGAGAATGTGGACAAGATGATTGCAAGTTCTTAGGATAAAGGAGACCCTGTTGACTCAGGCAAGTTACACTAGCAATTCGCTGCTTGCAAGTCTGAGATTTTGCTCTCGTAATGGCGCTCACTGCTTCTCTGCCAGTTATCTCACAATCGGGGGTAAAATTCAGCGATTTCAGGTCTAATTTCACCCTGGTTGTTCGATTACGATAATGAGCACCTTTTATTGTATTGGTCTCTAGTTTGTCCGGAGGTAGTTTGAGCTGCCGAGAACCTGTCAGAAGACCACCTCCTTCTTCAGCTACCGAGAGAATATCCTTGTGTGGAAAAAAAGATTGCTGACTATTAGGGTGCACTCGCTATTTAGCAATGATTGGAAATATTTCAACTGACCACAGTAAGAAACAAATTACAGCGAAGAACAAAGAATTAAGAAGATTGATTAAGCATGTGAACACTTACGTTATTTAATGATGATTTTATTACCCTGCGATTTTCACTCTCCAGAGCAAAAAAGGTATAAGCTAAGTATACTTGCACACATAATATGGCTATGCCAAATACGAAAAATATCCGATACTTTCGCAAACAATTAGATGATCTATTATCATGCTGATTCTTTCCGGATGCCATTTTCGATTGGCCTATGTACCCGGTGCACACGAATCTTCTTTTTTAAATTACAAGTAAAAACACTGGGTAAAAACGTGACGTAGAAGGACACTGACGCATAAAAAATTTTATTGCAAGGAACAAGCGGTCTAATTACAATTTAAATCTCACGTATTAATGAACTTTTATGCACCTATAACACCCGTTGAGTGAAGACTGTTATCAGTCTTCACTCAACGGCTTATGAATGACTAACAATAAGATGTAAGTAATAATTTACGTAAAGCAGAGAACAAAAATCACAAGAGCGTAGCTTTCCGACAATTCAGAAAACCTAGTCAGGTGGGTTTTCAATGAGAGCGAAACAAAATTAGCGTAGTATGACCAATCACAAGCACTTCGTGTGCTTGATCTTAGCTGTGATTCGAAGAAATCAATGGCTTATGGAGCCTGTATAAAGCGTTGTGATACCGTTGATGGTAAGTCAGGTTTTAATTTGAGATTATTCCCGTACCGAGCCAGCATTGGGGAGTTAACATTCTAGCTTTTGTGTCATCAATGCCCGCGCTGAGTACAATTGCTCACAGTTGATTCGGTATTATATGAACTGGTCTTCCCGTTTGTGTAAACGCAGAAGTGTACAATAATTAAAAACGATGCTGGGGACTCTGCAGAGAGCTCGCAGCCTTTTGGTGAGACTATTGAAATTTCATTACTCTCCTTATGTAATTCCAGAACCTAACCTCCAATCGGGTCATACGTGTGTTGCTTCTAAAGAATTGTTCTCTGTTCAAGGCTCTAAAAAACGTCAGAGGAGTACAGTCGTCTGCGGGACGGTTGTCAGATCATTTATTCGTCGTAAGTTTGTAATTTTATTAAAATAGCACTTGATTGATGTTTGGTATTGCTTATCCAAACATTCTAATGCCACTTGTCGTAGCACCGAGATTCTGAAGAGAACAATCCTAATACTCCGTTCGAGTTCAATGAGGCAAACAAGAAACGTGTCGAAGCAATCCTGGCAATTTATCCCGAGGGTCATAAGCGCGGAGCTATGATGCCCTTGCTAGATTTGGCGCAACGCCAACTCGGATGGTTGCCTATTTCAGCCATGCACAAAGTAGCAGAGATTTTGAAACTACCTAACATGCGCGTATACGAAGTGGCCACGTTCTACACAATGTTCAATCGGCAGCCAGTAGGAAAATATCACGTCCAAGTATGCACATGCACACCTTGTTGGCTTCGTGGCTCTGATGAGATCCTTCAGGCTGTAACTAAAGCAGCTAATTGTGCAGTTGGCCACACATCTGCTGATAAACTCTTCACAGTTATCGAGGTGGAATGTCTGGGAGCTTGTGCCAACGCTCCAATGCTCCAAGTAAACGATGACTATTATGTATGTAGAGCACCTTTCATGTCTACAAGCATTCCGCATCTTTAAATGAAAGTACCATATTTTCATATGTGATTAATATCTAGTATTAACATTTGTACTTTGTTAACATACCAATAGGAAGACCTTACTGCCGAGACTACAGAGAAAATAATAAACGCATTAAAGAATGGTCAAGATAAACCACCACCAGGACCTCAAGTGTCATCCCGATTTGCTGCAGAACCAGCAGGTCAATTGACAACCTTAACCAGCCCTCCACCTGGCCCTGGCTTCAAAATTCGTTCAGATTTATAGAAAACAATCACCTAATACTTCTGTAAAAGTAGATATGACTTTTGCGAGTCAAGTAACACTGCTATATGGATAGCCCAATAAATAATATTCTAGATCGTTACAAATTACCAGTGGAAATTATTATTTTTTGAGCTAGTTTTAGCAGATTATTTAAAAGAAAGTATATAACGCTGGACGATAAACATAACGGCCAAGTGTCCCATGAATGGGTTAATATTTATACATGTATTATACGCAATATGCATGAAATTCAGATATCTATTTACTCTATACCTGTAATTAATTGATTATTATACATACATAAAATACATGTATATATAACGTATTTACCTAGATGACTGACTTCAATGCTATCAATTAGTGAAAATAAAACTTTACACAACTATCAATAAAGCCAAGATTTGTTATCTCTCTCTTTAATGCAATATTCTTAAGACAGTATTCATGGTAAATGTTTGAGGCAGTGTCTTCTTACAGTACTTTATTGCAAGCCAATACATATCATACACTAATCGTACGAAATACATTAAAACCTGAATGAGCAGTAGATACAAGAGTACCTGGGCACTGCGGATGCCAATGTAATTCCTTCACGTCAGTTTGACCCTGATGTACGAATAATAATTGAGGCGGTAATGATGCAAGCTGACTGTCTTGTTCTGCAATATTATCTGCTTCCACTGAGAGATCCCATTGTGCTATTTGATCATCTGCACCAGCGGACGCGAGGACAGTGGCTTCGCCAGGATGCCATTCTACACTTGTTATCGGCGCTGTATGTTGTTTGAAAGTTGCAACTGGTTTAGTACCATTGGGACTGAATTGTCGCAAATCCCATATGTGTAGAATACCATCATCGCCACCAGATACCAGGAAACGCGATTCTTTTCTGTTCCATGAGATTACATTTACATCAGCTGTATGTGCCGCTCCTGCTGTCAGCATGCACGCTGCCTGAGGACTTGCTCTTGTGTCCCAAATTTTTATACTGAAGACAATAATTCGGTCAAAAATTTTGTCAAAATTAACTAAGAATAAGGCCACGGAATATACTTGAGCATATATCAAACCTTTTATCGACGGAACATGAGGCAAGCACATGCCTTTCGTTTGGGGACCATTGGAGATCCTCAACACTATGTGGAGCATGGGAATTATAAGGCCTTTGATCTACAAGCCAGTCTTCACCACTGCTGCTATTATTGTGATGCCAGATGTGAATGTTGCCTTTACAATCACCCGATGCCAGAGTTCCTTCTTCGGTAGGACACCAGTCCAAGCCATATCCTTCCTGCAGGTGTCCTTTGAATGTAAATATTGGTTTGGCTCCATCATTGCCTTGGTCATTTCGCTTACGGTAATTACTCAGTAACAAGGGATCGTCTACTGCTCTCAGCTGCTCGTTCAAATCCCAAAGAGATACACGACCCAGTTCACTCCAACTTGCAGCAAAGACTTTGTTCCGCACTTGCGTACATCTGTGACAAACAGTGTTAAACTCTGTGGATAGGAAACTCAACTCAATGCTCCTAATTATTGTGTCAGAATTTTTCTACGGAAAACTAGTTCAACCATATCATTAGACAGAGCACAATGCTTACCTCACTCTATTCACACAGCCCTGATGTTTTATAGAAGCAACTGTCATAACAGGAGCTCGAGCTTCGTCTTCATCGTCATCATCATCTGAATCAGACTCGTCAGATTCCTCATTGTTACGAGCAGTGCCATGCAGGTTAGACATTTTCATGACAAGTAGGTTATTGACATGTGTTCTTGCAGCTTGCGTACCAGCTAGCATGTACATTGACATGGGATATGTCTCCCGTGAGATACCGAGGTCATCCCTGATAATGTCAAAGCTTAGACACGGAGCCCCTGTTTGAGCTTGATGTAACATTCTATATGCTGAATGATCTACTACCAATTCTTCTCCTTTTTCTAGTGGCTGTCCTGGCAAGTAAATTTTACTTTTTTTCTCTGTATCATTATCGTCTTCTGCTTCCATATCTTCATCTTCCGCTTCGTCATCGTCATCATCATCTCCATCATCTTCTGCTTCTCTATCGTCAACTTCTATCATCGCTTCTTCTGCAGGATCCATTACTTTTTTTTTTGTAGAAAAAAAAAATTCACATAGATATAAAGGTGCACGAATTATTACTGATAGACGAACATACAGTAAAGAAAAATCAAAGATGTATAACGATATCTATTTGTCGTCAGGGCACATGTGTTACTCCAAAGTATCTTTCAAGGAAAATTTTGGAATACAGCCTGTCACTCAATATTCCATGCGTAATGAAATAGAACAACTATCGAGTACAACGTATTTCCAGTCTAAATACGATTACGAATCTCTCTCTTGAAAATCCATCGCATGCTAACTGGGACTTACCTAACCTCGAATAAAGTGGCTCTGTATAAATTTATCGAGGAATGATATCTCTCTGAATGATATTAACCCGTCCAAGCAATCATCTGAATGAGCGCTTTCCCGAAAATTTTACATTATATCTCTGCTTTTCATTTATATACTTACTAATGTTTCAACCTTAAGGAAAGTCCAGTACGCCGTACACACTGATGAAAGAAGTTAGGTTAGGGTATGTATCACGCCTGAAGACGCGCGACGACGCAACGTCAGTGTAGATGCGAATTACCAAGTCGTAGATTCAAGTGATATTAATGAATAAACAGTTTTGAGACGCAAATAACCACTTGCTTCGATGCCTGATATCATAGAACTACGACCAGACAAGGGTCTTTTGTACCCCAACTTCGAAAAATATCAATTTCTTGACGAGCCAATACTTATTCTAGAAAAAGATCTGGAGACAGGTAAACAATCAACACTACGGAAGATTGGCTGTCAGATTTTCAACATGTATCGACTAAAAGTTTTGGATTTATTATTAATTGTTTAATTAACGATGTAAAAGAAACCTTGGCCTTCATATGACTGTGCTGCCTGTTATTTCAGAGGTGCTGCGAGTGGAACCCAGTAGTTCTCAAGATTCCTGGCTTGAAGCAAGGTCTTTCGCTTACCATAATCATTTGTATAAAAATCCGTTTAACGGCAAGTGTTATTTCGTCAACAAAGATAATGAATTATGGAAATTGGATACAAATGGTTTTTTAGAGTTGGTACATACCCTGACCAAATTCTCAATTGAATCTGGTGCCCCGGTGTATAATCCATCACTGAGTTTTGCTTCAGAAGACATCATAGTTGGCTGCAATGGGTGTAAAAATTTGGAAATAATTATTAAAAATGACTCACAACCCTTGTTAACATACGTGTTTGAAGATATAGATGCTGGTATAATATTAGATTCAGTCTACGTTGAAGATAAATCAATAATCAACGTTGTAATGTGCTTTATAACTGAAATTGACAGCAAAAAACATTCTGAAGTTGTTTTGTATACATATTCTTCACCAGCTATTGATACAGTGGGTTCAGAACCTTCATCGCTGGGTGTTAAATTTATTGGAAAGAGGATCTTGAGGGTGAAGGGAGCTGTTGATTATGCTAATTTAGAATCAAACGGAAATTATTTACACTTAATGAGTCAAGACTCTGCTACCTTTGTTTACGATTCTTTAAGACCAGTGAATAAGGAAATTCCAGCTAAAGGCAATCAAGAGATTAATATCCCAAAATACTGCTGGTCTCAGGATGAAGATTCGCTTACCATTTGGTTGAAAGTTTTCGATGGCATTGATAAGAGTCAAATTAAAGTTGACGTCAAGCCTAATAATATTGTCATAAAATATGAAGATCAGATATTGATGGCTGGGGAAAGTGGGCATAGATTGGATCCAGATTTAACAACTTGGTCACATGAGAAAGATTCGCTAAAAATAGATTTATTCAAAAATGAGACTGGGTTAATGTGGAATGAGCTGATTAAAGAGGACACTGGCGGTGAATGCTTACCAAATGAGGCTCTAGCAGCCGAAGTTCACAGCAGGTATGTCTCCAGGGATATCGTTTATCATTTGTAAATATTCCTGAACATTCATTTTTTGTTTTTAATATGAACCCATCCCAGATTAGCCTATTTATGCACTGAAGAGCCAGGAACCGGAGGTGGGCATCCAATGTTGGGATTCAACTCAGAGCAGCTAGAAGAATGTGATATTCAAGAAAGAGAAAATCAATTCCAAAGAATTAATATAGACTCTCACAAGACTACTCATTTAGTAATTTTAGGTGCAAATAACTGCGTTTTGTTCACACAAAGAGTCAAACACGGCCAGCTCTTGTGTTTGAGACATGATCATGACGGCTGCGTTTGGGTTGCTGGTGAAAGTAATGACGAACATTGGAGATTGAAGCATATTTCTACATTTCCTGGATTTGGATACGTAGAGGCAAGCAAGACTAACAAAAAGTTTTGCGTCTCTCCCCCTAGTAAGTCTGATTGTGAGCTTAATATCTGTTGTAAATTTATTCCAGTTCTTAGCAGTGTCTCACCTCACCCTAGCCTGTTATTTCATACATTTAATGTCTCAGTCTCACTTTCTTTTTTTGGCAGATTTTTAAGCCATTACTTCATTATTCGTTTGAGAAAAACATCATTTTTGCAGATGGGTCGTACGTAGCTATAGTAGAGCATGCAAGACATGTTTTTCTGTATGAAAAACCAGTTGGAAACTCAAAAATAGGACATCAACGCATTGTAGATTTGGGGTGTGAAGTGCAAGCCAATCCTGTTTTGGGTGCTGCAGCTTCAAATCGTTATCTGTATTTATTGACCAAGAATAAATTGTACCAATTGCAGATGAATCCTTAGATGTATTTAGCTTACATTTTAACTCAATGGCAGTGAAAGCACCAGTTTTTGTAAAAAATATACCAAACGTTGAAATGTGAATAACGTATTCATGTTGTATGTTTTTTTACATTTTATGGCAAAGAAACAGGATATACAAAGAATATTCTTGTTTGACAAGTAATCTCTGGATGATGTCAAATTTGAATGTGTCAAGAACAATGAAAGAAAGTCATGTAATATTAAATAATAATTACAAATTTATTTTGCAATATAATTGATTGAGAAAAATAAATATCTTTTTTACTGTATGTCAAAATAACTGAAAGGTAGAATAACAACAGCAAATCCTTACAATTAAAAGCAGAATAGTTATTTGAATATCTCTGCCCTTGAAACCGAGAATGATTTGTAAATAGTTGCTACTATGCACCACATATTAAGGAGTCTCATTCATTTCAAAGTTTTCATCAATTTAAACTAATAAATTTCAACAACATCATCAATTTTGACTGTTTTCAAAATATAGTAGCCAATCTTACTAGATACAAGTTACATTCATTTGATCCTTTTCATCAATCAGTTTACGTAAAAAATAAATTCAGCATCATGGTCAGTTTTCGTAAGATGAACAATACGATTGAGTTCAAATGATCAGATTAATAGTAGTCATCTAGCATTACCTATTTTGTCCGATAACATTAAAATAAGAAAATTGGTTTGGGTACAGCGCACAAACTATTTTGCGTTACACCAAGGTTCGAACTGATCAATCACAACACTCAAATATACCATCACAAATATTTCAAATTTATATATTCCAATCATCCAACAGGATTCAATGTATTTCTTAGGTGCAATCTTATGGCGGGCGATGCTTAGCTTTGAGTAAATCTACTAGATTGTTTCTAGTCAAGTCCTGAGAAGGTGGCCAATACCAAACAAGTCGTTCAGAGAAACTTTCGCAGAAGCTAGCAATGGCATCGGCTGGTCTCTCGTAGTCATACTTTGTTTCTTTTGATTTTGGATTGTAATAATACTTGTGTCCGCTCGATCGACTTACATGGCAATGCCAGGGATTTGCAGTACCTTTGAAAAATAGAATGCTATTCATAACAAAGTAATAAGGGTCGTCTCTACTATTTTCGTTCAAATTACTGCCGATCAAGGGTGCATAAGCCATCACTTCATTCCCATTTTTCATTGTGCGAAGTTCCAGGCACGAGTATAATTCGTCTTCCAAACCATTGATCAATGGGTAAAGATTCTTAGCACGAACTTGTATAGCCTGCTGTCCACTTGGTTTTCTCAGAGCAGCACAGAATTTTTTTATTTTCGCGGATCTGTAACAAATTGATATTAATGTAGCATTGAAACGAGTTGTGAATTACTGCTACCCTGAGAGGCACTTACCTATCACTTAAGTGCAACTGGCTAATGTCTACGCCACCAAGTAAGTATGCATCTAAAATATGGAGTGCGGGTGTTCTATGTTGCGAGCGATATTCACTGCGCAATTCTCCAGCCATTTCTGCATAAACAAGGGTATCTGGTGGTAGCTCTGGTGCACCAGGTTCACATCTCCAGGTGTTCTTCTCTAGACGAAACACATTAGATCTTCCTAGACCAAGATAAAACGTAGCCAGTGGTTTTTCTAAGCCTGTTACACAAGGCATACAAAACCAATCCAATGGACTAGTCAACAATTTTGTTTCAACGTTCGACTTTGAAAGTTCTGTCTGTGGCGCAGATAGAAAGTTGAGAGTGTTGTTCGTGATTAGACCCTGCAGACGTGCTTGTGGGTTACCAAGTTTTGGTACTGTTCGAGGTTTGTCTGGTAGACCCCAGTGAACAAGGCACTCTTTTCTCATATCTCCTTGAGTCGGTTCCGTAAGTGTGGGATTGTTGCAAAATGCAGCTATTTTTACGAGCCCTATAACTTGTTTTCTGCCTAGTGTATTGTTGGACTTGATTAAATAATTCTTGAAATATTTCTCGTTTTCTAACTCACTTGGCGACACTAGCTGTAAAACGTCGTTGTCATCTTTGCTTTTGCTGGGGTGAAGCAAGTGCTCATTTACTCGAGACAAGTATGCTATTACATCTGAAACGTCTGGCCGTTTACCCAAACATAATAAATATCTTTCTGAATTAGCAGGGCGGGATGAATTAGGCTTAAAAATGCATATCCGATCAAAGCAGCGATACATCAAGTATATTAGACCTGCACTAAAATGTGTAAATAGATCGAATAACTTGACAACAAAATGGCCACCATCCTTCAAGACCATTAATGCAACCAGACATTGGCACAGATATAATTGTTTGGACAATATTTCTTGAATATTTTCTTGCCCTTCGACCGAAAAGCCACCGTCAGCCATCGTGAAGTGTAACCCTTTTCCTCCGGTGTCTTCCATTATAAGATCCCGAAAACCTTTCTGATTTTCTGGGTCATAGACGTCGCCATTGTCTTTCGGCCCATAATAAGGATGAAAAGTTTCACAAGGTCCTGCGTAAAATTCGTCGAGTTTGAAATCATTTTCACCTCGCAGTGTGAAACCAAATCCCTTGGCGTTCCATTTTTTTTTCCACAAAACATACTCGCTGAACCCTCCAGGACCAGCGCAGATATCAGCAAAGTACAATAGTTCATTTGGATGCAAATTCTTTGGTTCTGTGAATACGAAATCAGCAGCTCTGTCCATATTAGCCATTTTGACAGCAGCACGATTCAGGAAAAATGCTCCACGGATTGTTTCGAATGGATTTGATCTTGTTCGAGCTCGCCGTAATTCATTTCCATCCAGCTTGTCGAACACAGACTTTGAATTCAATACATCTTTGAGAACATTTTCTTCACAGAATGTCACCTCATTGTCAATGTCCAATTTTTTGGGGCCAAACACTAGCCAATCCTGTAGGGTGTCCATATCTGGTACCGAAAAGTGATTATTGGTTAACCATTCCATGTCCTCTTGGAGTTTTATTTCTTCTAAAGATGGGTCCCACTGTTGACTCGCTACGTCCAATCCTGGTATGTGAAGACCCAAACCTCTACGACCGCGTTGTGTTGACATTTCGACTGGTTCAATGCGACCCTGGCCTGCCTTACCCAGCCCAGTACCCGACTTGTAACCCATATTGGCCATCATCCTTTGAGCCTTATTATCAACCACACTAGCTCCAAGTTCGAGACCCTCGGTTCGACTCTTTTTCATAAATCTCGCACCATTTTTATCCACCTCCTTATCCCCATGAAGGCGTTTACGTCCAGATTTAAATTCATTTAGCTTAGTGGCCGATCCCTGTGCCTGAGTTTCCGTTGTTGGTTCGGGATCTGTATCTGAACTGAATGATCTCCTTCCATAGCGTTCTAAATTTTCTTGCGGCTCAATAACCGTATGGGTTTGGCCTTGCCCTCCAAAACCCACTCTGTAAACTTCATCTTCGCTGTCGCTCGTGTCTAAATAAACACATTACATTGATTGATGTTTGAAAGAAAATTTCTCATTGCGATAAAGAAAAGTCGCAGCGTTAGAAAAATAAATTCTATGAGGGATTATTTTAATAAATAGCAAGATAGACAACAAGGCCATTGAATTATTTGGTTCTTTTGCAATATGATTTTTATTTTTGACATAATCAATATAAACAATGTACGAACCGCTTAATCTGGATTCCATATTTATTCAATCACATCCAGTATTATTATTATTTGAATGCTCGAACAGCCACTGCAACGTAAGGTAAGTTGCAGTTACGAAAGTACACGGGACGTATTTATCTTTCAGATTTCGCAGAACTGTCCCGATGTGTAGGTCATTTACCCAGTTGCCGTGTAGCCATTTCTACTACCACTAAATACAAATGTAAACCAAGCAAACAATGAAGGGAATCCAGAGAGGATAAGGGGGAGTCCATGTCGAGAGTGCGGGAAGTTGGAAATTCGTCGGGTAGGCACTATTTCAGTAAGTGTAGTAGCTAGGAATACGTTTTGATTTGCATGTATGTAGATGTATCAAGAGCACCTGATAAGATAAAGGATCGCCTATGCAGTCAACGCCTATGCTTCGCATGCGAGCCCCGCTAGCAGTGCTAGCAACTCGGTCGAGTTGACCGAGCATGCGGCAGCCATCTTATAGAGCCACAACCTACCTTATGCGCGGGAGATTTAAACATGAAAATTGCTTTTGAAAGTTCTACATCATTTCACTAATAAATTCATTCAATTTCATTGATAAAAGTAAGCAAACCGTGGTTGGACACGTTGTCGTGGTAACAACACTTGAGACAAGTTACGACAATGTCGTCACAGATGTTATTGGTCCTACAGAATGGTGGCAATTCCACTGTTTTATATTGCGCCGCGCTAGGCCCTCTATCTAGTAGATCCAGCGCCATGGTAGATATATGCTTAGCTAAAGGCGTTGACTAAAGACTATTTCAGTCAACAGCTAACACCCGTATTCATAGTCCTTTCTTGAGGAGTTCCTCATTTCATGTTTTATTGGCCTCCTTCTTTTAAGGCAGGTCTCGAGCTTCCTTAAGGAAACCTTCGGCACTGCAATTGGCTGTTTCGTTTCATGCAGCCAATGCTTGCGCTTGCGCTTGGCGTCTATGCACTTATGACGCAGGATCACAGCCAGTCTGCAGGTTAACTTCTATGAGGTCACACACTCTCATGAACCGACGCAACTTGACAATGAGAGCCAAGCGGTTTAAGTTAGATTTAAATATAGCCGAGTGGCGCTTCGATCAGCAGTTTGACCACGATAAGCAATCACATATCCACACATATCTCTAAATATGTCTACTTTCTGGAAGGGAGAGCCAAGTTGTGACTATGAAACGAGGACGCCTCTAAGATTCAAGGAAGCCTTCATCAAGGCGTCCCTTATCCTTGAGATAAGGAGAGACTATGAATACGGGTGTTACAGTGCTACTAAGTTCATAATAATATTTTCATCGTAATAAACAATTGCCTACTCTGTTGTTGCCTCGATGCGGATTTGTTTTAACTGGACGTAGGAACGCATCCTTCTCGTCGGTTTGTTGCTTTTACATGGCATTTTTGTTTATTGTTTAAATCTGTAATTTTTAATTGGAATTGATCGTGGCAGGTAAAGAACATTTAACGGTCAATCGAGTAATGCATGAACCAGTGTTGTCGACTTCCGGGATGAACTGATATTCCATTATCGAATCAAAAATATTCCCGACGTGTTATCATTGGACAAGAAATAGAAGAAATTGCGGATTTTCACGGCAATTCACATTGATCAAAAATGAAATCATCATGTAATGTCGCGAAATAGTTACTGCGATACACACATAATACTTAAATATATACAGCGGTAATTTATTTCAGTCCAATAGAGCCAATACAAATAATTCAAAGTTAAAAGTATCATCAAAGAGGTAGGGAAGATCAAAGAAGATATTGCCGTGGGGAGCGCGTCGGTAACGTAGAGAAGCTTTATTCTATTTTTTGCACATGTTCTACGCAAGGTTGTTTCCTTGCACAATCATTCTTTAAAGATCTTAGATTCAACACCATAAATTGTTCTTAAAACATGGAATATATAAATGAAAAAAAACGAATCCATTTTTGTCGAACTTCCAAGCGTCTTGATTCGGACTGTAATACCGACGATGATTCATCGGTTTGACGTTAGAGTACAGCTGATGATACTCTGGTAACCATCGAGTAATGGTTACTAAATGTGGTAACTTTGATGTTACCGATGCGGCATTACGTCACAGGTAGTCGTAAATAGGAAAACAGTCCGAAAGTTTTCATTGTATTCGCAAATGCCAAGAAGGGCGCGGGCTTCGCGATAGTTGATAAATATTATTGCGACATTATTAGAATTTTGATCAGTAATGGAGACCCTTGAATCGAGTCGTGTATGCCGTCTGTGCGGCCAGCACTCGGGGATCTGTATTAACATATTTGACAAAACTGAAAATCATGTGAAGAAAATCAACGCCGTTCTTCCGATCTTGGTACGTGTTCCAATACACCTCATTATCAGTTCACACTCTGCTTTTGAACTCTTACCCCATTATACGGCTCTACTAACGAGCACATATTTAACACAGAACTGCATTACTTAGTATCGCAAAACAACTGTCGATGTACCTGTCACGTTATATAATTCCCGGCTACAAAATACTGGGGGAAATATCAACGGTCTTAACATTTACGCGCCAATTCTAGGTAACCTCACTTGTTCGATCGCCTACATACCTACACTAGCGATTTGATCAATTGTCTTTCAAGGTCACTGCCCTTGTTTACCGCTACGCAAATTCGCCAATTCTCAAAGTTCGTTCAGGATTCCGTGTCCGTCTATTGTTCCAACGAACTGCATTTTTTTTTCTTACGTGGGATTAAAATATTCTCAAGTGAATACGTAACTACCAAACAATAGACCTCTTGTAAACGACCCTCCACGTTTATCAATTGCAATCATGCAACAGGATATCTTATAAAAATGAATGTTTTTTTTTATACTTCCGTGTTAATTGAAAGTAACAACATTCGAAATGAACAAATTTATTTCTACATTAACTGGAATGACAATTTTCACGGTGATACATCATACGTAGATATATTGTCAGCCATACATCACTTTTATGTTGCATATTTTGATCAAGTTTTTATTAATTGAATTGAACTTCAACCCTTAAATTGCAATCTAGGCTTTCCAGTACTGTATTTACCTAATTCTCAGTTCTAGTGAAATAATATAAGTATTCTTAAAGAATTCCCCTTCTCAGGTACATGAAATGGATATGCTACCGAAACAAATGTGCCATCGATGCAGCTACAAACTGGAAGAATTTCACAAATTCTATGCAGATTGCTTAAAGACGGACATGAATTTAAAAAGCCAGTTATCTTGGATGAGAAAGAGAGAAGTTGAGGATGACATCAGAGTTCCGATGGTGCAGATTGAAAATGTCAAGATTAAATCTGAGCCTCCTGATTACGACATTTATGAACTTGATCCAATTGTTGACAATGTTAATTATATAAGATCAATGAGCTCCATGACTTACTCTATGAATAACGTTAAGAATAACAATGTTAACTCGACTAGGATAAGCGACCTAGATCGACGTTATACCTGTAATAATACCTTTGCTAACTGCGCACACTGCAAATTTGATTATGGTAAAAGTACCTCGACTAATCGGACTGCCTTATCAAACAACCAGGCTAGCAGGCTAAAGTGCAATGCAAAAAAAGACTGTAGCAGTTCAAGTGTTGCAAATACATTAGAAAACGGTCAGAAAAATGACACGTCAAAATATATGCGTAGATTAAAGCACGGCTTGTCAAAGGAAATACATGCTCTAGGTATTGGAAATATTTTGGGCACTGATCAAGTGAAGGAAATTAAAATTAAAACTGAAAAACCAGATATGATGGAAGTGCGTTCTTTACGACCGAGAAATAAGTCTGTAGATTATCTTGGCACAAAGAGAAAAAAAGAAAATTTAATTGTCAATCCAGCCAATAGATCTGTTAGCGCATACATTAAGCAGAGAATGTCGACTAAGCAGATACCAAATTCCGAAATTGGTAACAAAATCGTTTTAAGCCAAATAAAAACAGAACCGCTTGAAGAGATTCCAAGTCGAACTTTAAGACCTAGAAAATCTGGGACAGATCGTCTTGATTGTAAGAGAAAGGACGGTAGACCTGGAGCAAATGAAGTTTGCACAAAGAAGCGCAAATCGTTAGATGATTTTAAAGAGAGCTCCAGATTTGGCTCGGGCAAAAGATTTTCTGGCTTCATTTCGAGCAATATCGACTTCAAAGTAAAAGAAGAGATTCTTTCGTATGAAGAGACTGCAAATGTGGAGCAAGAAAATGATACTAACTTTAGTAATGAAATTCCGGAGAGTTGCGTGCGAAATTTGAGCAGCTTGTTTGACAGACAGAATAACCAGCCGATAAAAGTTGAGGAAAATATCGAAAACAGATACTCAGACCGACTTCAGCAATCTACCTCTAGCAGCTTATCGAAATGTATGCGAAAATTGACTTCGAATAAATTATTGCGTAGAAATGTAGCGGTGAAACGAACATCAGGTATTAACTATTCTCCAAAACATTTGAGGAGTCAAGACTTACGTCTGAGAAATGGAAAGGTGAAAAATCCAGCATCTAATCGGTTTTCAGTTTCGAGCCTAAAGAAGAGACTTATTCAACTGAATATGACAAAAGGTGCACTTGGTAGCAATCCACCATCCAAAATCAAGGAAAATTTAAACACGACAAAAATTTCTGCATCGTTGAAAACTGCTGATAACATTAAAAAGTTTTGTGAAAAATGTTGCAATAGTTTTTTAAATAAGGAACTTTATGAGCTCCATCGGCGTGATTGTGGTAGATCGATTAAGCACCACTTTGAATAATTTTTGATATTCAGTATGCTGTGTCTGGTGCTAAGGATATTTTTCAACATTATTTTTTTATTCAAGATTTAAACTGAAACTATACGATTTTCTGTAGATGTACATGATATATTAAATGAGCTATCGCTACCAAATATAACACACACAAACATGCTTCATAATTAGCTGTTTTAATTCAAAAGTCACAATATTTTTTTGTTCAAGTTCAGTTCTTGAATTTATTACTGCTGTGAGTCAAGGAATGTGATACTTCGATATATGTCTTATGTACAATAGACAATCATTATTATTTTTCATTCACAAATTCCGAAGCTGCAGTTGACGTTTTAACCCGCGTGCGTATCAATCAGTTAATATCATTTCTAACAGTGTTGACAAATAAACTAGTAGCTAAAATATTTGTTAAGATTTAAAAGCATCAAGACGTGAAAGTGACAAGATAATACTATTGTTATACTTATGTGAAATAACATATTTAAACAAAGTTGAAAATTATAAAGTATGTACCTATACATATTATATTCTTGTAGTAGTATATAACAAAGATTTATCACTGTTATAGAATTGTTTTCGGTACAATTTTGTCCATAGACTGTAACCAAAGTATCTGGCGAAGCGTGTAACTGTAAGTAACTGTTACAAAAGAGATAGTGAATGGTTACGAAAACCACAATTTCCCTTTTTTTTCTCCATATTGCTGTGTTTTCTTGCATTTGGCAAATCATTATTTTTAATCATGGCAAATTGAAGTTTTTCAAAGTAAGAAAATCTTTAGTATGATACTGATATTATTTGTAATCATTGCACATTGAATTTTTTCGAAGCAAGAAAATCTTTAGTATGATATTGAAATATTACAATTTTTTTTCCATCCCTTTGTGGTACGTAATATTTCAATATACACACACAAGCACAATTTCACGACGAAGATTTAATGTCTTTTATTCATAATTTACAAGTAAATGCATATATGGTTGAAATACACGAACATGTTTAAACAATAACTATAAAGTATGAATGATATGATTATTCCGTCATACATCTTGCATCGTAAAACAGAGTTGATCATACTAATCTGACAAATAATTCACTTCTAAATTTGTCTTACCATATAGTGATTATTTCTCGATTTATCATTTCCTGTACAATTAACAAATGTTATGTACTATAACATTGACCAAAAGAAATGATAATCATTAAGTATGAATAATAAAGAAATAATCATTTCATTTTTCGTATTTTAACTTTTATATTCTGAAAATTTAGCCTACATCAAATTGTTCCCATAATAAATATTTTCATCACAAACTGTAGTGGATTTTTCTTCAACCTCGATGAGTCCTGAATGACCAATAAATCTAATAAAATAGAAAAATTTGATTCACCCGTGTGCGTGTTCATGCTGGTTTCCAATTGGAAATGTTTTTTCTAATCTTTCTAACTGTTCTTTTAACGTCAAATCAATAATAAACATTGAAAATCGGGTTGCCTGTTTGAATTTGAGATACTTCCCGATTTGAGGGCACCGCGCTTGATATTTGCGCCAGTGCTGCCACGATGTGAAGCTGCGGTCGTTAGGAGAACAACGAAATAACAAACAAAAAACGATCAAATGTCAAACGACGCTGAAAAATGATTAATAGATTCTTTTATTGTCGTTTTAATAGCTTTTAGTGATAGAGAAGTAAAATGTCTCAGGACGCAAAGAGTCCTCGCAGGATTGAGGACGTAAGTATACTATCAAATATATATTATATTCGATAGAAACTAACCTAATTTTCTATTCAAATTCATATGCCGTATTAACAACGTTGCAATTTTATCCTCTTTAATAATGTATACAAAATTTATCTCGACGTGAAACTGTTATTCTTTCTCTCTCTCTCTCTCTTGTTAATCTTAAATTCTTGGCTTGATTTTAATAAGCACCTTTTCGTAGTTGAATTATCCTCTTAGATGAAAAAATTCCTGCAAGATATAACTCAAAGTGTTGTTAATATTCACTCGACTAGCATTGAACTCCAGTGCGGTATGTCAGTACAAAATAATGACTCAACTATTAAAATCTTTATTTGGCTACTTAATGGTTTTAGTTAATATCCACCGGAGAAGACACACTAGGCTCTTCCATAAGCCTTAGTATCGGCGAAAATTCAATTAGAATTAAAGAGAAGCCAAAAATAAAGGAAATAAAAGCTGTGTCAGTGCAATGTAACAGAAACGAAGGCGATAAATGGTGGTTGAAAAGGCCTGAAACACGTTTGGGACTATCAAGCCCAAAAAATCTCGAAGTTGAAGTAAAATTGAACCCGACTCCATCACCAGATGTAAGCTCTTCTATGGCAGAGTTTCTTGAAAAAGAAAAATTGTGCAAAGTAAATAATTTTCTGGGAATTTAAATTTTGTCGCATAAAAATATCGAGGTAATTGTATGCTTAAAAATTTTCAGATATTGTCTAAAAGCGAGGGAGAAGTGAAAGACAATGACCATACTCTGTGTGATATTCTTGCATCTGCTGCATTTGACAAATACCCATCAGACTTCGAAAGTAGGTACCTCATGTCCATTTACGTTCCGCATAAACAGAATAAAAGTTTTCACAGAAGTCGCGTGTAATGATGCACATTTATTTTCATTATCCTAGATGCCACCGATGAAGATATTGGTAGCATTTTGGAAGAAATGAGCAAGATTGCTGGAGCACTAAGTCCAAATTCTGCTCCTGAATGCACAAAATCTGGAGAGAATAGTAAAAATCCTACAGGTTCGTGATCCTGTAATAAACAATAACTACCACTTACAGGTTTACCGAATTAATAGTGAAACTACTAGGTATATAGTTCCGGAGACAAATAATAGTATCCCTATCCTGAATTCTATGCAAATTATCAAATTTCTATTACATTCTTACGCTTCTTCTTTATTAGAAGAGGAACGTTCGGTGGAAGAGCTACTGCAGGAGGCTGAAAAGTTGGTGCAAAAAAATAGTTCCAGTATCTCCAAGAGCAGTTCGAAATCTGATACTTTGATATCGGGTGATAATCAAGATCCTAATAACAGTTTGGTACGTGTAAGGCAGCTGGAAGATGATATTTTCCAAATGATACAGGCTGAAGTTCATAAAGAGTCGGAAAAAGTTAGACGAAGCCCCAAGTATGAGCAAAAACAAGAAGCGAGTCCAGGTCTCGAGATAGTTTATGAAAATTTAAATGTATTGAAGGCTGCAAAAACGTTGGAATTACAGAGAAAAAAATTTGAGGAACAGAAGGTTGAAGTATCGAGTAGTTCAGATTTAGATGACCCTATTGAACGGCATTCACAGTCGGAAGAATCTAAGAACAAAAAAAAGGTCGAAGACAAAGATAATCTACAGAAAGAAATAACTGATGTTGACAAGGACTTTTTTGGAAATTTTTTGAAAAAGTCAAAGGAAAGGTCTGAAGGTGGTGGTATATCTGGTAGTTCAAGCTTCGGGCAAGAAGATTTTTCCCATTTTTTGAAAATCTTACAGGGACAAAACGATAAAAAAGAACAAGAGGCCATAACGAATAATTCAAACCAGAAGAGTACTTCTGTCTTCAATTTACCGCTTAAACCAGGGGCTCTAATACTAGAAAAATCTAGAATTGAAATTGAACTGGCTAGCTTAAAAAGTTCTGCTTTTCCTGAGAAAGAAATATCTGAGATTTTAAGGAGAGAGCTTCCTGGGACTGAGAACAAATACGTTGACCATGAAATAAGCGAATCTGATTCCAGTTCCAGCAGAGAAATGTCCAGGCAATCTCAACTGTCTGAAAAAAAGGAGGCAAAGTTTGCTAGAAACTCTAGCACAGAGAGGGTCAAAAAGTCTGAAAATAATGCAAAAGACCCGATTCTTTCTAGAAATTCAAGTATAGATAACGGGGCGTCGAATGGTAGTAAGAAAGATGCAAAAGTCGTGAATTCCAAGAATGAATTATATACTGTTGGTCTCACGCCTCGGTTGGAATTATTCGCTGATGCCATACCAAAATTAATTGCAGAAAAGTCTAATGAGAATTTGAGAAAACAGGAACAGGAAAAAATGGAAAAAGAAAAGGAGAAGGAAAAAGACAGGGAAACATCGAATAAAGATAATGAAATTCCCTGTCAGGGTAACGAAGAAGAAACAATGGGTAAAGATGGGTCCATAATTAATAGCAAAGAGAAGAAAACTTACAACAATGATCAATCAAAAACCGCAGAGAAAGTTATGGATGATAAAGACAAACTGAGAAAAGTAGACATGCAAAAAAATATATTAGATCCTCCGAAGACTGACCTAGAATTTCACTCTTCAGACAACAGAAATCAGAAGAAGGAAATTAAGATTATTAAGGCCAAAAGTTACGACCAGATCCCCAAATCAATTTCCAATTCCAAATTGTCAATCGACGCTACAAAAACTTCTAAGCCCATTGAAACTTCAAATAAACCATCAAATTCTGTACTCAAGAGTTCCTCTGTTGCACGACCAAAATTTAATTCAAAGCCTGTTCCCAAATTCACATCAAAAGTTAAGTTATCATCAAAACCAAAGAAAGACATACCAAAATCGAATACCATATCATTATTGAATCTCGATACCAGAAAGTTGGAGTCTAAATCAGTTGAAAATATAATGAAACATAATTTGGCTGGAGGAGATATGAACAGGAACTTGTCAAAAAGGGATTGGGAGACATTATGTAGAGAAGAACGTCATAAGAACGTGTTACTCAAAGGTATTTACAAATGAATTAGCAAATTCAATCCTCTCTTACTACTAAGGAGCTCTGCTTTATAATATCTCATATTTCGTATTTCAGAACAATTAGACTCCGAAGCCAAACTCTACAAATCCCAAATTGAAGGGATGCGTACATCTTTTGAAGAGGAACTATTTGCTTTGAAAAAGCATAATATTATTCTAAAGGCCAAAGTCGATGAATTATCTATTAATGAAAAGAGACCTGATCTTAATCCCAAATCAGATACCAAAGTCCTGATGTTAGAGAGAGAATTTGAAAAACAGGAAAGTGTTTTGCAAGCTTATGAATCAGAGAATAAAAAGCTCATGCTCGAAGTGAAACATTACCAGGTAATATTTTAAAATATGCACGAGTTATTGGATAATTTATCCGAATATTTTCTTGCACAGGTGCTCTTTAACTGATCAATTCTCATTAATAAGAATAATTTACAGGAAGAAATAAAGAACCTACATCTAAAGCAAAAGGCAGTTACCGTGGATATGAATGAAAATCAAAAGTTGATCGATGTAATGAAAGATTTGCAAGAACAAAATTTAAAGTTGACACTCGAAGTATCAGATTTACGAAATAAAAACAATGACTATGCGATGAAGAATGATGATTTAATCCAGCAGGGTAGTTTAGTAAAAGAAGAGTTGTCCATGTTTAAAGAGCAGTTGAAAACCAAAAACAATTATATTACTGATCAGCTTCAGACAATGACAAAATCTGAATCCAGTTTGAAAAAAGAATTGGAGGATGTTAAGATAGAATTAAATTCGAAATCTGAACAATTGAGGTCGACGAAAATTGAATTTGATAAGCTGCAGAGCAATATTTTGCCCATGGAGAAAGAAATTTTGGAACTCAGGGTGAAAGAAAGTAATTTCAATGAAAAATTGCAAGTGGCAAAGTCGCATATTGAAAGGGAGAAACAATTATCTCAGAAACTGAAGGACCAGGTGATTCTGGATAGCAAAAAAATAACAGATTTGAATAGACAGGTCCGTGAAATGGAGAGAATTTTGAAGAGAAAAAATCCTGACTCCGTCTCTGCCTTAATTTTAACTGCCAACTCTGAACATGAGAGGATAAACACAGAAAAAGTGAAACTTTTGGAGGAGAGGATAGCTTCTCTGGAAAGAGAAATTAAAGTTAAAGAAGATGTAGCTCAAGAGAAACTTTCAGATTTTCAAAAGAAATTCGCTGACATGAAAGAACGGTACATGACTCAGGTAATGGAGTTGGAGGAAAAATTGTTAGAATTTACTGTAAAGAATCAGAGACTTTACAATGACATGTTTACACAAACAACATCTAAGCACGTAGAAAACAAAAGCGTTGAGACGTCTAAACGAGAGGACAAGGAAAAACTATCATTTGTTGAAAAAGACGAAAAGAAAGAAGTAAAGCCCATGAAGGTTGGGCCAAAATCTCAGAACGTCAAAGAGGACACGCATCTGATTGCAACAATTCGAGGATTGAAGTTAGAACTTTCTAACAAAGATAAAACAGTTTTAAAACTTACCAAAGATTTTCAGGACTTACAAAAAACTAACAGACGATTACAGAAGGAACGGGAAAAGTTACTGAATGATAAAAAATCTTTTCGAAACATTGATTTTGATAAACTGACTCGAAGTACAGGATCAGAATCACGACCCACTAGTTCAAAAGCGTCAGATGTGAATGATCAAAATTCGAATTTTTATCCAAACACCAATCTGACTCATTCTAATTCAAATCAAAAATTATCAGGATCTATGCACAAGTTGTACAATCCGCTGCAGTATTCTGAAAATACCGAAAATTATATGACGAAAAAATTGATCGACGAAAACGAAATATTGAAAGACGAATTGGATAAAATAAACAAAGACTTTATGGCTCTTAAAAATAAGAGATTACACGACTTGAATCTCTTGCAGGAAGAGCACGAAAGAGAAATGGCTTCTTTGGTGAAAGAATATAGTGTCAAATTTGGAGAATCTAAAGTGGTAAAGTTACAGGTCTGTAGTTGACGCGATATTGACAAACATTTATTAATTTTTTTTTGTAGAATCTTCCAACTACATGCCTAGAAAAATAAGTCATTGTATTCATTATTCAACTTAATTATGTTATTTCACTAGGGTCAAATAAACACTCAGATGGCGATAATATCTCACTTGAAGCAGCAAATTGAAAAACTAAGGGATTACAAGGAGCAAGTAATCGTACTGAAGACAGAGAGGGATCACTTGGAGAACAAAGTGAAAACCCTCAGTGAAAAAGTAAAATATCTCTCGACACCAGTGAGTTTTTATTTCCTTGACTGTACTGAAATGCTATGAGACCTTAATTCTTTTCTTTTGTATACAATCGAATTTGAATCTTTCACTCGATGCCAATAATCACACAATGGTTTTGTCATGATCTGTGTTTTTCAGGGTACAGAACAGTTGCAACTTTTACAAGATAAGATTACAATCTTACAACAGCGACACGAAAGCAGAGAAATGACTTTGCAAACATTAGTTAGAGATCTTTTGAGAACAAGAACACAGTGTAGAGATTGCAAGGGTGAAAAGGGTAAAAATAAACAGTTATGTTACTTCAGGCAAGAGTTAGATCACATTCTTGGTATGCTGCAAGAAATCGCTAATGTGTACTGATAAAAATGTTGGATTCTATCAGCATTTCAGAGTACGCTCGACGTTGCCATGTATACTAGCCACTTGGAAAAGCGTTGCTACATTGTTATGATCATTTTCTCTCATATGATAAAAATCGTTATGAACGAATTAGATAAGAAATCGTCGTAAAAAACAATCGTCCAGTTACTGATACTAGGCAACATATGTATATTCGAAATAGGATCGATACCGTAAATCTTAGAATTTAATTAAGATTAAAATAAAGCGAGAGGAAAATTAATTAGGTAGCCATCCTTTTTATATGGTTGGTAAGATTATTTTTATATCTTTCGATGACGAATTAAATTAGGTAGTTAACGATGTAGCTGTATCGGAATTAGTCATTGTTTCTCATGCCCTTGGCATTCAAGTGTATTGCTCTGTGCCTGAATTAACTTTTACAAATTTATTGATTCTTTTATTTCATTTTATAAAATTGTTTTTTTACAACGATAATTTCAATTTTTGATTGAATTAGCCATTGGTTTCAGTTGAAAGAGCAAACTAGCCATATTTTGCCAATGTTGTATATAGAAAGTTACAAGAAATATTTACCGAACTGAAGATTTTTATTTACTTTCTTATCTTGTAGAATTCCAAGTCTTGTTTACGTAGATAAGTTTTTTTATCTGTGGATCATGTGTTAGAAATGTAGAATTATTTCATCGACGAACACGTAACGCGCAGGTTTAGAGTCTAGTATTTAATTTATAATTTTTTTTCCCCGTTCATATACACACACGATCTAAACTGTATCTTTGTGTGTAAAACTTAACATAGATTGCATTAAATTTGCAATGCTAGAGTAATGCGAAATACTTGCCAAAATCTACTTTGACTATATAGGTTCACACGCTATCTTTAGAATTCTATGGTTATTATATATTCGAATTCCAAGAAATTGTGATAAACGAGTTTTCCAATTTGCACATTATGCCAGTTGTAATTTCAAGAAAACTAGCATAATAGTAATAATCTATCGATGTTCCTTGTAACAAGCTTTCCTAGTATTTCTTCCAGAAATTTTGGGATAAAGTTTTTCATAGGACTTTTTCTATTACGATGTATATAAATTAGGAATTATTAATCGTAACCGTAAATAGTAATTGGGTAATTCCGTTCCAAAATAAACGCGGTACCCTATAATTTTTTCAGATTTCCCTCATTAAAAAATATTGAACATTAACATGAAATAGTAAACTTCGATTATTTTACTTTCCTGCGGATGAATTTTCCATCATTTTTACTTTTTAATATTTTTTTCACTACTTTAAAAGCGTTTCGCTAAATTTGGTGTATTCACAAAAACTATTTTACTCACTTCTGTTCTACATTTGAAATTGGAGTGTTCGGCTTTTCTGCTCAGCTTTATTTAGTTTTTTTTTCGAGTTTGAAAATTTGACGACGAGTGCGTTAGCTGTAAGTTTTGACCGAAATCATTTTCAATTTGAAAAAAAATGTTGTTGGTGGTTGAAAAAGCTTGGTGTTAAAAATTCTACAATTGACGGAAAATTGATCGTTCGACTTACAAATCGAACCTGGATAGGAATAAAATTATCCACTTATAACAGTGATAGTGATAATAATAATCGAATATATTTGGAGCAGCGATAACATAAGCATAGAGTCTAATATGTCTAAGCACAAATTTGATCTCTGAAAAATATATCTGACATTGATGTTTGTAGCATATGCGGCATAATGTCAACGTATACTAATTATGTCGCATAAATATTTATTTTCTACTATTTTTAAGATGAAGTAATGTACAAATTAATTTATCTTCAACTATTATTTAAATTGTAATAAAAAAAGGTTTCGTCATTAGAGTAAAATTTATGTATTTCAGATATCCTTTAATCGCACAAAATATAGTAGTATATGTTTATTATAATTTTTCATAAATTTCTTCAATTTCATTTAACAATAAATTAGCAGTGACACTTCTCATGTACACATCAATATACATATATCTATGATCTTTATCTATAATTTTTTTGTCTATCATAACTTATAAACGTCTAAAGCTATAATAACACAATATTACATTCAAATTAGTCTAGGGAAACTAGCAAACTACAATTTTTCATTTAAATATCGAAGATTTTCATCGGCCTTGGGAGAGTCGAACTGTCTTACCAAATCAGAAATCGATTCGCGTGCGTTATAATATTCCTGAAAAGAGATAATGACATTATAATGTGTTCGTTATTTTGAAATCAGAGAATGCACGTGTCGCAAAACTTATCTGCAAAATCCCTTTAAAATAAAAATCTTTGCAAAGAAAAATTGCCAAGAAAATTAGCGCCTACATCAAGTAAAATTCTTTCGAGTATAAGTTCAACATTTACATTGTACAGAAGACTGCAGAGATGCCCCCTCTCCCCACACACACGCACAGAAACAAATACCTTCAACGCAAAATAACTTGGAATATTCAAGATTGTTTCTTGCAGATATTTTGATATTTGGAAAACATTCTAGAAAGTGTACAATATCGTACTATTATACCCACCTCGCAAGTGAACCTTTGCTGCTGTACAGAGAAGCTCCATAAAGCGCGCAAAGGACGAGGACTACGGTTTGCCTGAGTCCTTCGTACGTTGTCGAGGGTGAAATCTGTTGATTAAAAATATTCGCAGAAACGAATCGTTCATTTCGATGTGCTGTTTTGTCGCGTCCTTCGTCACGGCTATCCTGGTGTTCGATCGCAGGTGTTTGGGGTGAAACAGCCGCTCTACGAGTGCGAACGTTTCGATTCTCCTGGGCTCGAGATAATCGGGAAGTTGTAGTTTCCCTCGCGATCCGTTCCTGCCGACGTTCGGCGCCCGGTTTTTCACCCCTGACTCGGAACAGAGCTCGTCTTCCGGAAACCGATCGTTCGAGGTCTCGCCGCGCTGTGATCAGTGAATCATCATTTCCCGCAGTCTTACCCAGCTTCGACAAAAATTCTTTTCCACCATTGCCGGTCCGCCGGGCGGAAGTCATCCGAGCCCGCTCGGTGATCATTCGAATGTCGCGAGTCGCAGGAGTTTGTTCGGTCGATCGCAGACTTCGCACTCTTTCGATCATCCTCTCATCTCGGGTGTGTCGGTTTACTCGCAGATCCGTTGCAGAGTTACGAAGGCTCCTGCTCGCAGATTCACGTTCCAGTTGACGACGAGCCTCGCTGACCTTTTGTTTCCGCAATTCGACTCTAGCTTCGGCTGTGCGAATATCTGTTCTGCGATCGCGGGCCAAATCGGCAATTCCGATTCGAGACTCGCGTTCAAGGAAGCGAACGACTCGGTCCTGTTGATTTAATCTGCGCTCGACGCGTTCGAGGTTAAATCCTGTGGTTCTGGTTGTGGAATCGCGTTCGAGAGACCGGAAATCGCGAGTTTCTCGGCGCACGTCAAGATGGCGGAAGGTCCTGATCGTTCGATTGTTTTCGAACAAACGAGCGTCGCGGACACGGCGAGTGACTCGGTCTTCTCTACGGTCCGAAGTTGACCGTGAATTCCTGACTTTAAAATCGCGAGTTTCCGCCTCTCGAGCCTCCGAATTTCGAGCTGCCGATAATCGCTCGGTCCTCGTAATCGGATTTGCACGGTCTAGAGATCGGGTGTCGCGAACAAGTCGGTCGGAAACTATTCGCGAGGTTCTAGCAGCAGAATCGCGTTCAAAATTTCGTGATTCGCGAACTAGCCGGTTTTGCCGTTCGGCGCGATGCTCGGTTGTTCGTAGCCTAGATTTTTCGCTCGTGGAATCGCGTTTCAGGGAGCGAACATCGCTCCGCGATCTGCTCAAGCCTTCCGCGTTCCTCGATACAGAATTACGTCCATCGAGTCGAGCGTTTCGAGATTCTCGGATCAAACGGCTGTCGACGCGTGCAGACCTGCCCGAAAGAAGCGGAGATTGTCGGACCGATCGTGTCAGTCTATCGTCGCCGCGCTCTGAAGTCAGTTGGAAGTTCTCGCTCTTACGTTCGCTCGCGAATCGTGAATTTCGACTAACGAAATCGCGGTCAATGGATCGAGTGACTTGGGTCCGTCGAGTTCGGTCTTCGCTTCGGCGTTCTACAGAGAAATGCAGAGTATCTCGGCGGTCAGGTGATGCCTGGCCATTCCTGACTCTGGAATCTCGGTTCAGAGATCGGGAATCCTGGGATTGACGGGCTTGACGACCGTCTACTCGTTCTAAAAGACGGGCCTCTCTTCGTTCGGTGGATCGAGAAAGGTTGAGTCGCGAAATTCGGCGGGTGGATCTGGAATCGCGATTATCCCGGCTTATAGAAACGGTGGTTTTATATTCGTTCGGTTGTGCAGTGGGGTTCGTTAGTCCTGAAGAGGGTTTCGCCGAGTCGTCGTTGAAAGGCATCCGGGCAAGTGAGGTTTCGTTTGGGCATGCATCCACCCTGCAACGAAACAGGTAAGATTATTCGCATTTTTAACGTAAGAACTTTCATCACGTAACAATAGTAACCAGTAGTTTTAATTGTAATTCGATTTATACTTATGCGGAGCACAGTGCTGCAGATCGGGTCCAGCGAGACTTCCTGCCTGGCCTTCTCTGTCTCGAGACACAAGTCCCAGAGTTAGGCACGCTAGCGAGACTATCAAGAGGCCCACGTGTTCCCAGGAACGAACTGGTAACACCACGTGTCTTGTTCGTCGCATTCTGAAAGTGCAAGGTTCAGACGGGATCGGAAATGTGTCGGTTAGTGGATTCTTTGTTTGAAATTCCCTATTTTGTGCATGCCGAAATAATTCCATGTAGCTACGGAGTGGAAGTCAGAACTTGGAAAGATGAATATTTTGAATGGCCGATATATCGAAATTTCAAACATGCGAAAATAAAATGATGAAAGATGAATTGTTCAGTTCAATCAGTGACACTTTCAAAAATCAAGATCTCGAACAGTTCATCTTTTGTTATTTTATTTTCGCATGTTTGAAATTTCGATATATCGGCCATCCCAAATATTCGTCCTCCCAAGTTTTGACCTCCACTCTAGCAACAAACTTTTGCGGAAAGTGGTCTCTCACGTGTAGTTGCTATGCAATGTATGTACCTTGGTATGACGAAAAGTGGCAAAGTGGGCTATTCCCCATGCTTCTAATCGTGAGAAAAACCGAAACTGACCTTGAGATACAGACTTCTGACTTCCGAAGGAGATTTTTGAGTGTGCTGCTAGAGTTGATACCAGCAATGAGGCTACAATCTCTCGGTCTCACCTCGGAGGTGCTTCTCCGTCAGAGTTCTGGAACTAGCTGATGCAAGGGACCTGGCAGAGCGTCGTTATATACCCGGGGCTCCCATAATTCAATAGAAACGCAATCCGTGGTTATCGGCATCGACCACATGGGGCCGACCATTGGCGCGCAAGGAACCTCCTCAACCCGGTTTAATGTCACGTGCAGAAGGATTATGACGCTGCCTCCGTGAGCGTGCCGATGGGTACTGGGCTGGAAAATTAAACTTAAAAAGTATTATGGGGTGCTCATCCGAAGAGGCAAGGCGTTTTATCGTATTTTATGAGATTTTCTTCGGGTTGTGCGTCGAGTGATCAGTAGGGTAGTCCTTATTTAGGGCTGAGACGACTTTTTTATCAATCGCCCTCCAAATCGGCTCCACATAATTCAAAAACAATTTCCTAATTTTTTTTAGATTTTTTATCTCAACTCTAACCCAGTCGCCTGTAAGAGGGTGGATTTTCCCATTTAAATTACAGATGTTTCGGCTATATTCTCAATATATATACAAAATTTATACCATGTAAAATTTTTATCAAATAATAGCACCGATGCCCATTAAAATCTCGCGGTTACAGGTTCTTCTTCTGATAAGAAAACGCATTGTTTCGAATATTTCGATGTTGAAAAGCGACAAGATCGATTGATAAACTTGAAATGTCAACCTCGTCATATTAACCGCGATTATCGCAAGAAATTATGAATATACATAAAAGTCTGGTTATTGCCGAATGTACACTATTATTTTTAAACTCAATTTCTCGATGACACTTGTCTCCTTTTACTATGGTAGAAAATTTTCTACAAATTTATAGATTAAAACAGAGGTCTAACCGAATCGGATGTTGTTTCGCAAACTTGTTTAATCACGCGGATATTTGACAAAAAACACAACGGCATGCGATTTTTATTCCTTCCACCATAAGTCCTGTAATTTGTTTCTTTCCGTTCCTACGAGATTATGATGTTAGTCTGATTGCGATCTACCTTCGACCTAAAAATTTCTGTGTCTCTATTCGTCAATTTTCATTAGTGTCGTGGTTTTAAAAGTTGCCTTTTTACAGTCAACTGATTTATTCTCTCATCAAACTTGTTCGTTCTTCGTCATGATTGAGAACATCGTAGTACTATTATAGTTCCCGTACGGCTTTCATAATTCGAAAGATTTTGATTCCTGTGCTTAGGCGTAAAATTTTGTCATTCGTATACTGTAAATTGCATCGTATATTCTAAAGTCATTTATCCCCCGATAGGTGAAAAGAATGTCTTGAGAAACAGAGGCGCAAGTTTCAGTTACTCTGAATGCTGGGAGATTGAGATGAAACAATAGGCTCTATGAATAATATTTACCATTTTTATTTCATACAAAACGTGTGGTACAAAATAATAATACAAATTAAAATTAGGTATGCTGCTTATATAAATATATGTACAAGATACTCTTTATAACGCAAAATTTTGTAAATTTTGTTTCTTAAAAATTTGATTCAGCCCAACGTTAATGCATATAAATTCGTCTTTGACCTGTTTCGAACGGGGCCAAATTAAATATTCTTACAGGGAATAATACGTAATAAATTAATAATGCCAATATACAGATTTGGAAATTTACATAGGTTTTTTTCATAACTTTTCTCAAAACTTCGTTTCATTTACATTTTTTTCTTTACATTCGTAGAAGGAGACGCCAATTTGAAATGCTTATGACTAGAGCGACTAAAACTGCAGGCGCATTCAGGGCACTGCACCCAGAGTCGTCTCTTAACGGGTCGCAGTTGGTTTCGTTGGCTTCCGGCAGTGCTGTGAAATTGGGGAACATTTGGATATCTGCTGGCTGCGAAAAGTAAGAACATTACGAAAAATTACAACTTGGCAATGACATTCTTTACATCGTCGATAATCTTTTATCATCTGTGCACTTACCACTGCTAGTTTGTCGTCTCTTTTTCTACAAAACGTCATGTGCCTCCCGTGATACAGACTTTGTTCGATGGACCTAGCTAGGAGTTCCTCCGTCCAAGGAAGGGCGAGCATGTGTTCCGCTAATGTACGTCCTGAAAGTGATTCGCCATTGATTGCAATTGCTTTAGGATCTTATTTTATGGGCCGAATAAATACATTCGCGCTCATATTCCCACATTGAGGTTGAAATGTATTCAGTTACCTCGAAACTCTTCCGGATTTTCGATGACCAGTCTGGCGAAGATGCTATCTTCGTCTTGTTCCTCAGTGTAACCTGCCATATCTCTCAGGACCATTTCCGCTTCCTTCATCATCTCCATATTGATTTCACCACTGGGTCTTGCGAGGGGATAAATTGGCTGTTGTTGAGTTATAGTCGGTAGGGTAACAGAGTCGGTTCTATAATCATCAAATTTCACGATCAATAATCATTGACGAAGCCATGTTCGAGCTGTAAAAGGTTTCGAATCAATCTTTACTGAACTACAAGAATAACTGTTGCAATGGTTTTCCTTACCCGATGGTTAGAACTAGTTTTTCCAAATGATCAAAGGTTATTCCTCTGAAACTGTGGACTCCCAGAGTCTTGAAGAGGTCCTTGACGGGCGTCATGCTGTAACAAGCCGCCAAAGGCGTCCGCGGATAATGGACCACGAAGGCCAGGCACATTTCCTGAGTTGCCGCGTAACCACCCATGGTAGGACGGGCCCTGTCCAAAGTTCCGTAGACACACTCGGCCACCAGCTCGTCACCCGGAAGAACTTTTACTTCATTTTCCAACGTGTGCGATTGCTGGTAGTTGAAATCAAAGTGATTGTCCTGGACGATCCTGGGTAGCTCCTTACCCTGCCGAATGTGTTTCAAACCCAGACGCCTTCCGGCAAGGTGAGAGTGAAGGACAACCGAAATTATGTTGATTCCGTCCTCGGGGAACATCTGGAATATCAATAAATTCGTAGAGTTATTCTTTATACGGTGGAGGATTACACGACAAGGAAATTTTTTTTCTCAAGGGATAATTATCTGATTTAGAACTTGGTAGATGTAGAGGTCAATTGGTTACAACAGGTTCGCACCTATAATATTCATTGTCTTTATACCCTGTGGTTTCTGAACTGTGATGTTATATCAATATCGAGCACAAGGAGTTCCGTTACACAGTTCTAATCATGATTAAACTGTTAATGCGAACCTTCAAAAGTGTGTGTCAACTATAAGTATTGAGGTATTTGACTGTTCTTGGCAACCGTAAGTTGTGACTCAATTTGTCGCGATGTTTTCGACAGCAGAGAGTAGTAGGTACGAGAGTTTAAAAGATTGGTTTGATTTTGGTAAGAGAACTAAAGAGGCCAAATGTTGATACCTCACCTTTTTGGTGCAGTGAGGCGTGCAGTACCCGGCTGTTGCGTATTCTTTTTGCCGTGGAGGCACCATATGAAGGGGACTGATTGCGACACCAGTCACAAGTATCCCCGCCTCCTGAGGCCTGAGGTTAGGAGTCAAGTGCAGCGTGATTCCGCTGCTATCCACGACTTCCTTCAGTCCCGGATTGTTGTAATGTACTTCCAGCATGTAATAGGAGCGATCGTTGTGCTCGGCGACGGGTATCCCAACATGTTCCGGAAACCACTCGCCTGAGACATTCGGAAAGCGTCGTTTAGCGCCAAAACAGTGGGTAACATAAACTTCGTTGAACGCGGGGTTAACGTCCTGCTTTAAAAACTGCAAGTGCATCGTATCAAAGAATAAAAGTCGGGGCTGTCTCAAAAGGGAACTAATAATCAATAACGAAGAAGCGGAGGGTTCCATTGTCTTTGGACAAAGTCAAACTAGGGGGTCTCGATTCAAGTGAATACACAGGGGACTGGGAACAGCCAAGAATAACGAATCCTCACTTCAAGAGTTTAGATTGACTGATTTAGCAACGGCCCGCAGTTTAGTTACGGTCAAATTTAACCCTCCGGTTTTTCAATCGATCGCTTTGTTGGCTCGCCTTCCGGTGGCTCGCCTGGTTGGCCACCCGTTAGACCGGCTTCTGTAAAAGACACATGATTCGTATACGATTACCCCACCTTTGCTGCCGCGGGCCCAAGCGACAACTGGCTGTAGACAGGAGTCCCATTCTCTGGGCATGGTGGGACTGTAGCAGGCTGCACCGGCAATTCTTGCGTGTTCACCAAGGATTGGTGCTACGGATGCGCACTCGTAGAGGATTATGTGGTGTACGAGGGCCTCGTTTGCCTTTTCGACTAGCGGCGTGTACTGAAATAAGAGGTTCGGTATTCTTTCATTCCAACGCAATTGAGACCATGGTAGATTGGTTTTTTTTTCGAGCCAATTATCCACAGGCAAGGGGGGTGATGCAAATTTTTTCAGGAACTTTACGAAAATGAATTTAAAATCGAGGTACGTAACGGTCTGACATCTTTCACGAAAGAACTTCATTTGAATTCCAGCGTCGTTCTACTTAACATGACATCCGCTCACAGTGCGATGCCCGTGAAATACGTAAGGTCTGTAACCACGAATTGGCTCCAACTTTTATTCCGTGTTGCCTCGACTGGTAGTTAAATTTAGATTGCGTTTTTTAGACAAGCCTCGTACATGTTCATGAATGAAAAATCATTCGATGTAGTTGCGTTACGTGTTTTTGTTTGAAGCGCTCGTTTATCAACATGTACCGTAAGTAGGCATGTACATATTCGATGGACTCTTTTTATTACTTTTTATTTTTTCAAAAATTATATACGAATTTCAATTGTCTTGATTATCTGATACTCACTCCAATCATGTGATGCTTGCCGCCTAGCGGTGGGGCCTTGAAGATTTTGCACCAGTAGACTGTATCCAGATTACTCGATACGGTAAACTGAAAGAAAATTCAGGTTATAGAAGCAGATGTGTTTGGAATATGGACAAGTATATCAGTCATTAACCTGTTGGCGGCCGGAATTTTTTTTCGTTGATACATGCCTACTTTGGTGGGATACTTCCATATAATCATCCCCCAATGTTCCCCGGATATGTTCGAATCATGGCAACACTACTGTAGTGGTGTTGCCAGCCGTCTAGAGGCTAAATAGTCAAAGGCATGAATGACTCTCGTCGCTTCCGGAAATTCACACTCTATCAATTATGGCCTCTGTTCAAAAGCCACTCTTATTTTCATTTCCACAACTCCGTGTCATTGTGAAAAAAAGTATTTACAATTCGTGAAATTTATGTAACGACAATAACGTAATAACTTCCTTGTAGCATACGAGGACGGAACCAAAAAAAGTTATCAATTAAGAAACAAGTTCTTTTCATATTTATTCAGAAAATTAGTACCTGATTTTTTTTCCAATAAAACTTTGAAGAAACGGAGCTGTACCGATTAAAGAAATATTGCGGATGTGAAAAAAGTGATATCGGCGGGTGGTCGCAGTGTGCACAATACTGGGGGATAAAAATGATTTCTATCAGCAATCGCGTTTTGATTGTTCGACTCGCGTCTCGGATCATTAATCGCGAGAAGATGGTTCTGCGAAAGAGAGAATATTGGTTCCTTCCTCCATTCATGAGCGAGAATATCTCGAAACCAGAAACGGTTACTTGTAGGCTACTTGAATTTTTTGTTCAAGTTAATTTTTTTTACCGCTTCCCGCAGTTATTATTTTTCCACCGTGAGATCGATGGCAGATCGTATAAGTTATATACCCGCATACCATAGTCGTGGATGAGTTACTCTAAATTTCCTCGACATCTGTTCGATCATCCGTTTATATTTCACCTTCAAAATTAAGGATCTCATCAATCCAGCTGCTTAGAATTTATTTTATTTACGGCTCTTTCCCGCCATGTCACTTTTACTGGGCATTGAAAAATATGTGAAGTACTTACTTGGTTCAATTTGATGTCCCACTGCCTGATGCCAGGCGTTGAGATATTCGGGGGCGGGTGGGGTGCCGGGGCCTTAAGGCGCAGGGCCCGACCTCCACGCATCTCTCCATGTCCAGCGGGGATGTTCAGTTCTGGGTCAGTTTCGTGCAGGGCCCAAAGTACGTGTATCGTATCTCCCTGAAAATAAATTCATCGATCAAATGTCGTTCCGATAACGAGATATCGGGAGGGACTCGTAAATAATGCGTCCGTTTATTACACCGTGGACGGAAAGTAGAAAACCGGCAACATTTTCTTTTTCTTTTTGAAATTACAATTAATTGATGTAGCTCAAAGTCGTGAAAATTGTCATAATAAATTTATCTCGCCCGGTGTTTGCAGTAAAATGTACAACGGATGTGTCCACGAGCGATAAAAAGCTAGCAATGCGTGGCGAGAAGCCCGTTTAACGAATCACCCGGCGTTCGCTTTGAAAGAGATCGAAGAATTCGTCGGGCCCGCGGATTAGAAATGTTTTAATGGGCCAGCTCTGCTCGCCCTCTGCTCGCCCTCCTCTCTAAACACCGGTTCGCCAGGAACCGATCCACGGTTCGAGCATACAGCCTGTGTACGTATAGGTGTATAGGTATGTAGAAAGTAGGCGTGTGTTCTTCTGTAGGTACGGGAGGCCCCGCTGAGGCAAAGGGTGCCGGCATGCTAAATGCCTCCGCGGGAATTGCTTGAAATAAGGCCCAAATGCGGGGTGAGCATAAATCAGCAGCTGAAGTTGTTAACGATTTCGGACCGCCAAGTTTTTTGGCCTGCACGTATCGGTATAAATATACTATACACGTACGTCCGTAACGTATACACATGTTTCACCTTCCCGTGTAAAGATTCTCATTTTCGGCCTGTGGCGCGGGGAAAATTTATCGTATTCCTTCAGAATCGTATATGCATATTTTAAATACCTATATCTGTATAATGTATGCCCGAACGTTATGTGTACGGCTATTTATGCATGCTACAGACAAATTACGGATCCGAAGAACTAAAATCATCTAGCCAACGTGGACCACACACTGCGTATATTCACCTTTGGTGATAAAATTAAAAAAAAAAATTTTTTTTAAAATCGATCGCAACGATGATCAGCTACGAGGTTGAATCACGCCTGTTTTGAACGTGTTGAACTACGTTCGTACGTCAAGTTCTGGAATTGAATTTTCTGAAAACGTTATAGTCATGTAAAAACGTACAAGCTTTGGTCCTTTTTAGCTTCTTTGAGTAAACAACCTTGAGAATTCGTTGGGCCTTTTCGCGCCCAGGTGTATATTATATACTATGTATACATACAGGAAGTTTTTCTTCCCTGAAAGATACTCACGGTCAACCGATGGTCGTGGGGATCACAAGTATGCCATCTTCTTGAAAATGTGACGGTAGTGTGGGTGTCGTTTTGGGACCCTTCGAGGATTTCAACGTCTTGAGAAAGATCGGTGACAGGTGCAGCATTCCGCTCCTCTATTCCGTGGGAGTCCTGAAACGTCGTGTATATTACAGGCTAGTTAAAGATCAAAGAACGAAACTGATATCGAAAAGATTTGTTTTTACAATTATACACGGGTTTGTATTCCATGTGCACGTACGACGAAGAAGAATCGAAACTCTTTTATCGCCTCACCATCCACAATATCCTTTTTAAAAATCTCCCCTGACATAATCCCCCATTGAAGAAATCCCCCCTGCAGAATTTGACACTTTCACGCGAAGCAATCATCGAATCGTTAAATTCACGCATTTCATCGTCGTTTTTCGTCGTGCATTTTCATTCAAGTTAATTTAATTTAATTCATTTATTAGATAAGCTTAGATCTATTTTAACCGGCCACTCTTTAATCGCGATAGATATTCAAAGCGACGAGGTCCTGCAGCTATAACTCGTGAATCGTTTAATTAAAAGAGGCGACGATATCCTGCCCCTTCCTTCGTATATTGCACCGGGTGTGCGGACCGTTTGCAAGAGTGCGCACGACGCACTCTCGCACTATATATCACACACATCGATTGCGAGTGCAGATGCGAGAGCAACAAGGTCGGTAAGACATCAAGCGCCACTTGAAAGACGGACCCGGAGGCGTTTGGGTCCGTTGGGCGCGCTTGCGGGGCCCGTTGGGCCTACAAGCCGGTAGGCAGCGGGAGCGAACGTTCGCTCAACCCTCGAAGGGAAGTAGCCTTCCTGCACGTAATGAATCCAAATAATTACTACCTGCGTTGGGATCTACAACCGCCAGTCTATCATCGGGGCCACTTACTCATTCAAATTGAGGTGCTTCTGCTCCTCCGTCTCTCTCCTTTCCTCGCGGCGCGTCATTTCTCTCTTTCTCGTCTCTTCCTCGCCTCTTCCTTAGCTCTTTCTCTTAGCCGAGGCGAGACACACGCTGCTGGTCGTCGTATCATTGACCGTCTAAGGTTTCATTCAGAAGCAACGCTGCCCGTGAGATATGATCCGACGTAAATTGAGTGCTCGTTACTTTTTAATTACCGCTACGATTCGTGGGGCGAGATTGTCGCCTTTAATAATTGACGAGCTCTCGGTGCATGGTGCGTTGTAGCGAGATGTAAATTCAATTTAACCCCGTGTGAGAAACTCGGGACAGACGTAATGTTCGCGCTCTTGATCTTCGCTTCGACGTTAAATCCAATGTTTAATGGTATCTTATACGCGCGTCATAGTTTCGTTCTCACGGAAATCACTTTACACAAATAAGAGCGTTTCGAGCCCCGTTCAATCTGATTAAAAATACAACTTTTTGTTCCCGCGTGAAGTGTTTTTAGCAAGTTATTTCTCGGGGGTGAGAACAGAGACGAACTCGTTACGAATAGAATTTTTTTAATTTGTCACTGCATTCTTATTATACAACTTTTTCTTCCTATGTTTTCAGTTGCATTTTCGCTTCCTTCGACGAGAAAATCTCAACGGATGAGCAACGGGAAAGAAAGACTTACGGCAGGAGCTAAAACCTCTGTCAGTGATACGAGAAACTGCGTAGGAAATCTCCGGCGAGCGTAAGTACCAGAGAAAGTTCGTATTAACGACTACTAAAAACTGCATAATTATCGTCGAGTCATTACCTTCTGGCACGCGCAGTTATTATGCAGGTCATTACAAAGCCCGGGGTTTTTCGAAAGGTTATCTTCGTCGTTTCTTCGAACTCCCTGTTTGGCTGGTTGAAAATCAACCGATATTCGCGAAACGCCGGCAAGACGTGCAGAATATTCGCGATAAGGTACGCGTGTCGATTTACCCGGCGAACATTATTCCTCCATTAGAAGTTATCGGCCGAGGATGTACTTGTAAAAAGAGTTGCATCCGCGGTGAGTGAGAGAAGATCGTTAGCCCGGAGAATAGCGGCGCAGATCTAGAACTCGGGGAATCATAAATCAAGCCCTCGATGCTCAGCATCCGCGTAACGAAGCGTTTGAATTTGTATGGATAAAAATTAAGTCCCCTCCGAACGGACGGCTCGTTAATCATTTCGGAATAATCTAAATAAATCTAACCCTCGATCAAGCCGATGATCTTTCTATCAGGCTCTCCGCCTCTCCGGACCGGACTTGACGCATCGCATTTCCAGTAATGAGATATCCAAGAGAGTCCAACCGTCCACTCCACGCACAAGGTGTAATCGTCTTCTTACGTGTGCGCATATTCGTTAGGGACATGAACTCGCGGTGGGATACCGGTATATAGATATAATGCCGCAGCGACCGGTGAAGACAGGAAACACTGGTAACCCAACCGTAACTTTACATCCGTCAAATTAATCTCTGCATCAGCGTCTCCCGATCTCTGAGCCTATTTTATAATTCTCCACAGGAATAATGGGGCACAAACAGTTGTATAACAACACGCGCGTGTGTTCGGGTCGATGGTAATGTTTTCATACCCGTTTCTTTGACCATTTTTTAATTCATCTTCACCGAGTTACGGTTACACTTAATTGGTCAATTTTATGCGGCTGCGTGGCGAGAGTTCGGGTTCGTTATGCAATTAGGACAACCGAGGAGCCACATGAACGCGAGTGAATGATTTTTATCTCGGGGCGGAAGTTTTTCTCGTACCTCCTCGATTATTGCTTCAGTTAATATTCCTCCTCGCTCTGTTCTTCTCCTCTTCTATGCCCACGATCACGCGTAAATCAAACCGTGTACAAACCTGCATGTACATACATATACGTGGGTCTATTAAGTGTAAGCGTTTTGGATTCGACGAGTACGCGGCAGTGCTTAACAGTCCAAGATCGAATAACCTCTCGAAGCAGGCGCAAGCTCAAACGAGCCGACAGGGTATTTATTTTTCAGGAATAGTATTTTTCCCACGTAGGTATACCTACGCCTATACCTCGAGCAGATCGACACGCCCGAGTCTAATCCACACACGTTTCGGGGCGAGTGGAATTAAAGAAACCTGAGTGAAAATTCCTGGGATATTCTGGGGCATTTAGGTACGGGGTCCCGGGCGTCTCGCCGCTTCAGCTCCTGTGGGAATACACAAGACTGCTGTGCGGAGTCCGATCTTTACACAAGGGTTGAGAGTCCCCTAAAGCAGTACAAACTCGAGGTTCCCATGGGGTATGAGAAAGAAGAAAAATGAGGGAATTTTCCCGTCGAGGATGTATCGGTCGGTCCTCTTCGGATGTCTGCTCCCGGTAGCCAGGTGCTGTCTGAGGCCCCTCCGCCTTCCGCCGCCACTCTTCTCTCCCTCCCTCTCTCTCTCTCTCTCTTTATCCTGTGCGTCCTTAGCACCTGGTGAGAGAAGTTGGCCTACCTACGTCGGACGGCATCTGGAGTCCCGAGGGGTTACAGGGGTTGTGAGTCTTACGGACCGAGAGGCTGAGGGGGGCTAAGGGGATCCTTGCAGAGCGCAGCGTTTGCACAATGTTATACAGGTACTGGTTTTTCTCAGCTGTATGAGAAAATCGCGGGAAATCGTGACGCGGGAGTTATTAAACTGCGGCCGGAAGAACGAGCGGCAACAAAATTCCGGGGAGTTTTATAAACCCACCGATGATCGTTCAGCCGCAGGTTTCAGTTATACCGCGGCACCCTGTTTTGTAAGTTTATGGTTATGGAAGTTATAACAACTCCCGACGCTTGCTCTGCATGGGCAGCCGTTTCGGTATTCGGTTTGAAAAATTCAACGTATTCGAGGTTTACTCATCCGCAGGCCGCTCTCCCTCATTAGTGACCATTAAAATGAACTGCAGTCGATGGTAGCGGGTTTGATTTGACCGAATGCCGCCAGCCTTTGTACTCTAAACTTGCACTCGCTCTGTCTTTTTTTTTTCTTTTTATAGATACCTTTATTTTATCCTCTCAGTCTTAACAAATTATTCCAAGAAGTATATGGCTATAATCCGTTTGACAAAATAAATCAAGAATATTAAACTTCCTCGTTCTATATTTCAGGATTATATTCTTTAATGTATAAAATGTTCATGCGGCAGAGTATAAAAATGAATTCTCTCAGAGTGTAGTACCAATGAAGCCATCGAGGCCTTAGTTTATGGATGTAGCTTGCAATCGTGAACAGCATTAAAACTCCGAATGGTCGTTGAGATATATGTATGCATATGCGTATACCTAAGCCGTTAAAAGAGAAATCGAAGAAAAAAAAGCGAATGAAACTTCGAATGGTCTTCGGTAATATTTGACATCTTCGAAAAGTGATTTGGCCGAATTCCTTGCTTCTTGATCTTATTATTTGTCAGAATAATATAACGAGAAGGAAAGACGAATGTAGAAATGAAAAATAAAATGAATTCCTTATTCAGTTATCGTTCGTCCAAAGAATTCGCCGGTTAGAAATTTGTCTTTCCATTCAAGTCGTTGTTATTTCATTCTTCTGTTTTTCGTGGGAAATAAAAGAGCTGGAACGCAGCCGGCTTAAAGAGACCAGTTAAATTCGCATTAGCCGTAACTTTGCGCCGCGTATTAAGGAGGCAATTTGACGCAACGTGTAAAGTTAACAGAATAAAAATAAAATAAAAGAATCGACCTGCGCATAATACTCGAATGTTGGTCCGAATATCGGGTTCCCTATATCGAAACAATGTTAGTCTGGAGCGGCTCATGTCCCGAGCTTGTCTGCCGCTAATTGCCGCCTAGGAAACTAAACGCGGATAAATTTTGAACTCCGTTAACTCACTTCAAAGGCAGCTACCAATTATTGTCAGCTAAATCGAAAGTCGGACAAATTAGCAGCGTTATCCGAACTAAGCGCGTAAGGTGCGTTATAACTAGTATTTAACGATTTACTTCGTAACGGAATAATTTATTTATATATTATTTATTTACGTGGTTACGCTGTTATTTCGTTACATAATCGACGCTGGCGCTCAGTTTTCGACGAAGGGTCGATCAGACAAAAGACTTGAACAATTTAACGATATCATTTTATCAAATCGCGACGATAACCGGTTTATTCTTCGCGATATTATACCTACGTGAAATTGCAGCACGTACAACGAATGTCAGCCATACCGCACATGCGTTGAATTATGCGAAAGGAGATGTCGTTTCTGGTATGCTAATGAGCCTCGCTCTACTCCTCCGTCTCCCGATTACCATTTTATTAATTTCTTGCTCGTTTCTCCCTCAACGTCTCAACAGGTTGTCGATAAAACAATCACCCGTCTTTCCGTATCGCCATATTATTATACCCGCGGCGTCGATCAGCCCGCTTGGATTTCTTTGACGCGTTATTAGGCCCCGTTTGCAGACATTCGTTAGCAAAGACGACGATCAAGCAACAGGCTGCAGGTTTATTCCCGATGAAGAACTCACCGTTCATCCCCACTTACACCGGCTGGTCTCCCCTTCGATTTATTTCCCAACCGCACGACTCGCTTCCAACGACTTCTCTTTACCTGCATGTACGCAGCAGCATGTATGCTCGAATTCAAGCCTTCGCTCATTTTCTTGCGGAGGGGGGGAGAGGGAATCAGCCCCGAGGAGACGAGGACTCGCAACTTCCCTTTTTTCTTCGTCCGTTCGTCGGTCTTCCTTCGCAGCTTCGGTTAAAAATTTGCACCGGCTGCCGCGACGGGGGGGCCGAGATGTCTGGAGGCCTTGACTGTCGGCCACGGGAGCACGACGCACCAGAGCCAAGGTCTCGGTAATAACTCGCCGCGAGGAACCAGCCCTACATGCGCCAGGCTACTCCGGGGCACGGCCTGATCGAATCGATTAACCCGACCCGACGGGGCCCAAGCAAACCTAGACGAACTCGTCCCGCCGCAGGAGGACGCGTCTCGAATTTGGAAGCGGGGAATTCCCGTTGACGATTTCATTAACGGAACTCCCGTGTGTGGATCGGCCCAGATTTGTCGCTCGCCGTTTCGTGCAACCGATCGCCGCGTTACTCCTCGAGTTTTTTCCGGAGAGTTTTCGAGTGTCCAAACTGTTTTCACTTCATCGAGAGACACAGGCAGATTCAATCGAAATTATTTTTTGAATTTTCTTGATCTAAGAATGACGGTCACCCTGTTCTGGACAGCTTTCGAGTCTCCAAATCATTTTTAATTAACTCAGAGACACAATTGCATTGCTGCCACCAACGGACTAAATTTTACCTCAACTTTTAGCTCATCGGTTTTCAAACGACCGCGAGACGAATCGATTTGTGGTCGTGGAGAGTTTTTATTAGAACGAATAGATTTAGGAGCACGGAAACGATCTCTTTGTGATCTGAAATATTAGGAGATTGTAATCAATCGATCGATTTTACCAGTAAGCTTCTTCAGTTCTTCGCATTTTTTATTTAATGCGGGTCTTGTCATCTGCTTGAAAACGAATAAGACGCCGCGAACATTGGCCGGGTAAAAGAAATTCAGGAATAGGAATAATGCCCGCGGTGCGGTAGCACTGAGTTTCACATTTTTTCGTTCCGTGAGTTTCGATTCGCGACAAGTCAAAGGTGAAAAAAATAACGTTATTTCGTTGGGTCTCGATCAATGTTGGCATGAGAAATTCGGACCATAATTTACCAGCTCCAGTCGACTGAGTTCCGATAACGCAGCTACCAGAGGTGCTAAAAATATCGTTTCTACAGTTTGTTATACAACGATCAGAAGAATTGTAAATGGGAAGAAAAATTGTGCAATTCACACTTCAAGTCGTCCGGATATCTGTAGGCCCAATTTACTGAATCAGGGAGCAAATATCCTTTTGCCTTGTTAACACTCACCGTTGTTCTTTCATTCCGCAGAGTCAATGAGCATGAAAAATGTCCAACAGATTATAGAGGCATGAAAGAAACGGAATTTGCGATCTTGAGATAATGTTCGATCAAGCTTGTCATACGTTGTGCAAAGAGAGACGTGGGATTGTCACTTTGGAACGCGCCATCTGGTTTAAAAAATCAAACTATTGCAAATGCAACTCAGGCTAACAGCTAACCGTTGATCGTGTTCTTTCGCATATGGATCGTAGAACAGATATGTTATTCATTATGTTTAATTAATTTATGCGTTTTTTTTTTTCATTTCATCAGTAATTTGAAACCCCAAAAATTACAATTTGCCTCTATTAAAATTGAAAACTTGGGTCATGTGGTGATAAAATGACGCCGACGATCAGGCTCTGACGTCATGAGTACCTTTTCCAATAGGTATTCATGCCTTTGGCACTTTGTTCTGCCTCAACGTAAGGTAATCCCCGATTGTTTTCTTCGTTCACCTGTGCTTCCCGATTACTATCAATTCGCTTAGTCGGTTGTTCATGGATTTGTGTGCGTATGCGCAGGTCGGTGAGCCTACTTCGGGTTAGATTTTGTAATTCCGGTCGGGGTAGAACCTGACACAGCGAGAACCGAGGACCTCCTCCACCTCGTCTGGAAGAAGAACTCCGGACCGGACCGGAGAGCGGCGAGTGGTAGGTAGGTACCTACCTACGTGAATTTATCACGATCTTATCTCACGAGTCGAAGCATGTTCCTTAATTTTCGGATCTCTTCTCTTTTTCCACGAAGAAACGAGATAGGGGGGTTATTTTTCTCCTCTCCAGGACGGAGCTGGAAGAATACCCTTGTAACTATTCGTACCTCGGATCCGACTGGGTTTGTTCGATGCAGGTTTTCGTTTTAAAACAGCTATTAAGTTATAATACATCGATTCATTTCTTCTTCAATTGTTCTGTAAATAAGAACGTTGAATATAATCTTGCCGATATTTGCAACCGGTCGAATATGTTATTATAGACTCTCGAGTAAACTTGTGATTGTTGATTGTTGGTCCTCTGGGATGTTTACTCGGATCTTAGGGACACTGTAGTTTTAGCCGCACCTGTTACTCCCGTAACAAATGAACTTTCGGACGGTGAAATGGTGCCCGAGGGACTGCGGACGATCGGCGAAGAGCGTGTAAAAACCGCGGCTTCCTAAATCTCGCGAGTGTGTTTGCCTTTTTTGATCTCCTTATTACTTTCTGCGAGAGCCGAGAGAAGCAGCTCCGGTATGCGAGTCGCAGGAATATTGCGTAACAAGCTTTGGCGCGGAAGGGGAACAAGACGTCAATGGATCAAGTTCAGCGTAACAAGTCCTCTCTGGTAAATCCTCGGTTAATTATTGCCTGATTAATTCGCAGCCGTTACGGCAATGTTCGCTTGTGCGTTACGTCGCGGATAGTAGAGCTGCAGAGTTGCGGCAGGATTGCACCAAGCTCTGCTATTTATTGCTCTAGCCCAGAGTTCTCTTGGGCGGCGTTTAACGGCGACGGGCATTTATATGGAAGTACCATCTTAATTTATAGTATCCCAGCCAGGACTCGGGCTAGCTCGATGGTTTGTAGACGGGGTGCGCGGCGCGTTAATCGTCAGGTAGCGGATAGACCCAAAGATTAATGTAATCAAAGGTATATCAGCCCTCAATAACGCCCAGGGATAAAATTGGAATGGAAATAAATTTAATTAGGATTAGGAATTCGAAGAACTCGAAACAGGTTCCTCGGCCAGAATTAGTCGACCTTCTGTCCGGACTCGAAACCCTCGAGTCCGTACGGCCGGCTTCGTACAACCTTTTCTTTCTTTTTCTCCGCCGCGTCCGTCCGAAAATCCCAATTAAAAATGGTCAATTCTTATCTTTGGCGCAGCACCGATAGTTATGGAACCCTGCAGCTGTTATTACGCATCTGAGCTCGTTCGATGCTGCATTTTTCTTTTACACGCAGGTTGATCTATAACGGATTGAAAATTTCGTCCCGTACCTGTACAATAGTTTATTTCTTAGAAATGTAACCGCGCAGATGCAGAGAAAAATACCGCAAGCCTCGAGCTTTATAATTCACTCCCGGTAATTTCCGAGCCTCTGAGTGAAGAAATTTTGCGATTATTCTGCCGGGTTGATCTCGGCGCATAAAATACCGGCGAACTCTTTTTTCGCACATTACTTGGTCCCGCTCGAATTCGAGTTTATCCGGTTTGCGGAGAAGGAAGGCGATCATTGTTCGCCTCGGCGGTGCGCGGGATCGGGGATATAATGGCGGCGCGATTTCCTCCGAGAGGCGCAAATCACAAGTAGCGAAGATTCGATAAGCCGAGAATCGAATCGCCGGATAAACTTTCACCGTTTGTCGGACGTCGCGGCGCGAGACGATCTTAATTAAGGAGGGACGCAACCGGTGCCGTTTTTCACCCTGCTCCCCGGGCTTCGGGACGACTCAATTACGTCACCGAATATGGTACTTCGTTAGGCCTTCAGGCCGCAGAATTGCGGAGTTGTGCAGCGGTGCAGCCGGATCGGCGAACGCCGCGTCAGGTGTTTCCTTCGAACGGTACACGCACGCAGCTTCGGATATGCGGCAAGACCTCCTCTGCAGGCTCGATTTCTTTGTCGTGAATCTCCGAGGCATTTTACGTTGGTACATGCACAGGTATACTCGTACACGTCGTCATGCGGGAGCATCGCTCGGGGCGAATCGGCGTACAAGGTATACGCTTCTTCCATCCCGTATTCGATTTCGAATTAACCCTAGTTTTCGCGCTTTTTGCAAGGTCGACTAATCGCTCTACCGCACTGTTCGCTATTTCTGTACTCGCTTCGAACGACTGTCTCAATCCTGCTGTTGTTGCAATTATCCATTTACGGAAAGAGGACCGAACGCGTTTAACCGCCTCCGGTCCGGTATACCAACTTACAATTAACTCGGCACGCCTGAAACTAACCGTGCCGTGCATGGTAACCCGTCATCTGTCCGATCTATAATTGTTACCTAGATCACTGACTCCAGCGGTATACGACATCGCTCTTGAATTTTTTTCTTTTTTTTTCAACACCAATTTCAACCGGCTTTCTACCAATTATCACCACACGATGTACGTGCGATGAGATATACATATAGGATATACGTCATATGTATACATTGTATAACCTTAAGGAATGAGTTTGTTCTCGATGTTGTTCAACGCGCATAAGGCGTATCTTCGTCTACTACCAATATCCATTTTTATCCATTGGTCCAAGTATGAACAAGGAATTCCACGTGCTTCAGTATCCTTAATTCGTGCGGATATCGATTCGCGTTATACATTTACAAGGCACTGTAGAGAATTGAAGAGAATTTTTTAATAACGTATAATGCTAGGGTGACGGACCGTGGTACTGGACTTTTTTGTCACCGGGTGTATAAGAACGTCGAACGATGTTTCATGCCGTGTCAGATTAGCGTCAGGAATGAGCCGTGCTCGAGTCTGGTGAAATGATCCAAAGATTCGCGGACTCAGGATCCACGTTTAGTCGGATATTTGAGTAAAAACCGAGCTTACGTAATTCTCAGTAATCTCTAATGGTTGAAATTTATTTGCGAAATGGAAACTGGACCGGTCCCCGTTTTTATCCGTCACTTTGGCAGCTGGTTTTTCAGGTAACTTTAGAGTTCGCAGTTCGAGTTTTGCTCGAAGAGTAACTGCGATCGTGTACGTTGATTTGGGCGGGTGAATTGCAGACACGTTTCACACTGTATCTAGACGTCGGTTACACCGACACTCCGTTATCTGAGTTAAAGCTGATGCAGATCGCAGATCGGCTGATTAATTCTTACCTAGGAGAGAAACACTCTTCTGGCGTGCAATCGGAATGGATGAGTGGGAAGTTCGATGTGGGCAGTAATACTGGGAGCTGCAGGATTCCGCGTCATCTACTCGATAGATTTTTTCAAGTTTTCAACATCGCTGTAGCAGCAATCAGGGTTCACATTTCTCTGAGAGACGCGAGTCGGCTAGAAAGTGATAAAAATTACGACGCGTATAGTCGCAGTCCGCTGGAACTAGACGTTGCGATTTAGCGCTCTTTTTGTGGGACTGTGTTCCGACGTGATCCATGATACTGCGATTTCCGCCGAGCCGCGAGGCGTTTCCTTTCTCACGTCGAACGGGCGCGACCTGCAGCTTGCATGAATCCAAGCTCGAGCATTCTTTGCTGTTCTCCAATTAAAACTGATCTCTGATTCCTTGTCGGAGGAAGTAAAAAAATAAAGAGAGAAAAAAAGGTTTTTGTTTGTTCCGTGCATGTTTTTTCTCATTCCTTTTTTCAACGAGTGACGGAAGGTGGATGGTCCGCGCACTGCGCCAAGTGAACTAAAAGAAGAATCCTCTCTCCCTGAACGGAGAAAGGAATGTTTCGTCGAATAAGAGACAGGTGACAGCCCTGCCCGGCTTCGGTGTTCGTGCACGCACCCGATAAACGGGATATCCTAACGTAGGTCTTTACGTCTGTCGAGGGGAGCTGTGACGTCACGGCATTCGATTAAACAGGTATACCTTATACCTCTGACACCGAAAGGAGCAACGTGTAACTCTCGAGATGGGATAGATTCTACCGTGGCGGATTGACGCGTGAAAACGTTAAAACGAGAGGGATTTTGGGGGATCCAGATGATTATCGCCGGGTCCCGAGGGTGGATGAACTGCACTCGGGTGCCTTTGGAGGGTTGGCGCTTTGTCGACGGATTACCATCTTTGGTGTTTAAAATTTCATCGCTTTCCGTCTGCCCGACTGCAGCCCGCTAATGAATGGCGAAGTTGTATCCGTGACGTTAACTGATCGCACTGCGACAACAAGCGAGTCGAAGCTGCTGGAATTGCGGGAATATCGGAGTGAAATATCGGTCACTGTCAACCCGGACTCGAAATTTTGACTCGTTAGTTTTCTGCGACCTTCCGTCCCTGTGCTCGGTCTCTTCGAACAATAATTACACCTCGATGATCGATACCTTCTTCTCCTCCGCTTTCTTCGCCGTCTCCTTTATCTTCCGGGCTATCCCCCCTCCTCCCCCTTCGCTCTTCTTCTTCTTCGTCTTCTCCTTCTGCGAAACGTTATTCGCTTAACTAGCCCGGTCAATAAACAAGACGCCCAATCACTCGCGGTCTCTTACCTCTTACGAGCCCATGAGTGCATCTGCATCCGAGAGAGAGTTCGGTCTGAAATGGCTTTATCATCATCAATGGACCCAATTAACAAACCTCGTTATTACAATCAATCGACCGATCTTACGGAGTCTCTAATGACTCGTCTTTTCTTCATTTCCACTTCGATCCCCCGCGTTCCTCCCGCCCTTTGTGACCGTACGTTTTTCTTCACGGATGTTCGCATCTCTTTTTTTCCCCTCTCTTTTAATTTCTTCCAATTCCTTTACATATCGTCCCTCTTTTGTTTCGCTCGGCTTCTCGCTCACGCCAGTTCTCCTTTTTCGTCCTCCCCCCCCCCCCTTGAGCCCCGAATCCCTTCTTAATCTTCGTTTAACTTCTGCGCGTTTCTTTTCGTTTGATTCTCTATTTGCCCTTTTTACACCGCTGTCACACAGGACTACCGCCGAGTGAGACAGGTCCTGTTCATCTAGCCGGCAACCTGGCTCTACAAAAAGATTCGTGTGTTCCTTAATCAACGACTCTTGGGAGAATTTATATAACTCAAGTGCAGGGACAATCGTAAGCCATCCTTTTTGCGCCGTCAGTCGCCAAGGAGTCCTTTGGCTTCTTTTCGTTTTCCCAACTACCACGTCGGAAATCTTCGTTTCGCGCAAAATGCAGTATTTGTGACGTTTTTCTTACAATATCTTTTATATACCTATACGTATTCTATATAGTAACCGCAGCCAAATATACGTGGAAAAATACCTACCACGATGGAGGAATTAAATCGATAATATGTTAACATTGCAATAAACTCACCAATAAGTTGATTCTTTGACTATCGTCGTCGATCCAGGCGAGTAGGATGTCCGCGCCTTTCATGTGGCTCTTCTCGTTGAAGCCGATACCAACGTAGCCTAGAGTCCTGGCAGTGACCCTGAAGGTCACGACGTCTTCGTCGCTTGGGTCCCATTCCAAAAGGACGAGACCATCATCGTCGAGTTTCTCCCGGCGGGAGAATCTCGGCTTTTTCGCCGAGCGTTTACTTCTGGTAGCGTTAACAGTTTGGGCGAATCCGCTCGTCGTCGACTCTTTATCGTTGATCGTTTTCCGCAACTTGGTATCCTTGCCAGCCGGAGCGTTGTACTTCTTTGGAACACGTTCGCCAAGTGCTTTCGGCTTCCGCTTCAACGATGGATTCCCAGGCGCTTCAAACCCTGAACGATCGTCGGGCTCGCCGAGGACCTCGATCTCCAGGTTCACGTCCTCTTCATCCTCCAGGACGACTTTGTTCGCCTCCTCGTTGCTCGTCGAAGCTCCTTGGAAGGCCTTCAACTCCGATTCCTCCTCGAGGTCCATGTCTACGGTCTCGTCGTACGCAGATGGGAGGACGTCGAGGGTTGAGACCGGGCCAAATTGGAACTCCGGTAAAAATTCCTGACTCGATTCCCAGGCCTCGAGTTGCTCCTGTTTCTTAGTCGCCTTAATCAGCTCGAAATCCTCGTTGGCACCGGTGGATTCTTCGGCCGCATTTTCGGCTGCCAAACCGTCGTCCTCTTTCAGTAGGACTTTTTTATTCTTCGCTTTGTACTTCGCGTCCCAGTCCTGATCCATCAAGGCCTCTAATCTCTCCGTTGTTTCCCTTTCCAGGATCTCGTAGTGTTTCGGGTCCATGTTCTCCTCTCGATCGTTTTGAAAATTCAGCCCATCGTCCTTCTCTATGAAAACATTCCCTCCTACTTTTTTCCCACTTTTGTCATCCGGACCCGGCTGTTCCCACCCCTCGTCTACTTCCAATCTCTGCTTCTTGAAGTTTCCAAACTTATAAAAGGCCTCTTCATCTGCCACGTGACCCGAGACCAACGCGCTTCTTTTGTTCCGGATTCTGGCCAGGTTCTTTACGTGAGTTTTTTCGTACACGATCGTTTTCATCGTCTCGTCCATGTGCTGGACGTAGAGGTCGAGCAAGTCGCACTGGACCACCCAACATAATCCCAGAAAGAGGATCACTCGTGACAGTGGCATGTCGAGTCCTCGGTATGCTGAACGTCTTCGGCCAAATTAATACGCTCTTATCAAAACATTGGCCCGCAATCAACGATTCAAATTCTCATCTTCCAACGCTGCACTCCAACTCTGACCAGTAACTCAACACCTGCCAAATGTAACTACTGTCCACTTATTGTCACCGATTGTTGTTTATTGATTATACTGTAATAAAAATGATCTCACACGATTTACGATCAAGTAAAGTTCACTTCCTAAAACTACCATCACCACGTCTTGACATGACTAACTATACAAACCTTGACTATACAGAGTTCAGTCTATTATATCGCTTAAACTCTACTGGACACTAAAAATAATATACTTTATTTGCAGTCGTTCTCACTTCACTTCTGTCGACGCACACGTGATATTAGCATTCAGCAAACTCGCGTTAAAACGTGCAAATAATAATATATATATGAATTAATAATAGGATATTCATTGGAAAAAAGGCAATAATTGTTGAATTTTTTTTCACTAGATAACAAAAGCGCCCGTGTCTATTTCGTCAGTTTTTCACTGATTCTCACTTGGTTAACATCTCCAACTCTCCTCTGCATGTTGCACGCTCGGCAGCTCTGCTGGTACTGCTTTGAACACGCGATCGCCCCTGCCGATGCTTTGCAGCTGCTTTATACCTGCTGTCTCCCTGCGGGCCCCAAAGTCTGACGCAGGGGAAAGTCCATGAAAGGCCCCCTTCGCTTTGGGCCAATCGCAGGCAGGCTTTAAAGCATCACGTTGGATCACGGTAGAGTCCTATGCTTACAAAGTGACGAAACTGACAAACCGCCACTACGCGTTTCCAGCCAGTGTTGCCAATTTCGTGAGTTGATCGCCAGGTGCACTTTTGAAAAGTTCCAAACTATCGTGCGGAGCGTCTTTACTCTACATATTGCATTCTCTGTGTTAATTTTCTTTTTATTTCAAGCTGCTTTCAAAGCTGAACTCTATGGTTTTGATATTTTTAAACGTTTTCATGGACCTTGAAATTTTCAGGCCACCGATCAGATTGACAGTCGTTGAATTATAGTTACGAAGGATTATGCACTTCCTGAACGTTAGTCTACGAGCTTGATTAATGGAACTCGTACCACTTGGTTCGTAACCGTTCTGGTCATTCCTTAAAAAGACAAAGGATAAAACCTTCTTCATCCATTTTCCGAGTTTACTTCCATTGTTTAGATTTGTTGTAAATTTTCGTCGGTATTTAATTCGGAATTAAATAATGGTCCGAAATTTTTTACACAGCAGAGATCAGGACGTATTGACAGTAAAATAGAATACATTCTGTACTCAGTAATTCGCAGATTTCTAGTCGAATTCAAGGATAATCTTCTCAAACACCGTCGAAAATTCGTCCGGTATTGAAGCGGGAAATTTCGACTTCAACGCGGTAACATTTGCAGGTATTAGTGTCGACGTGGTGGGTCGTCCGCGTGCATAATACCCTCGTTTCTAGGCTAGACATTGTTCAGCCCACCCCATTTCAACCGATTACTCTCACCTTCGATTTCCACGTCCGATTACGTGTTGCTTCAACGTTGTATACATATACGCCCCATTCAGGATGCGATTTTAGCTGAGGTCGATTTTTCATGCCCGTGAATATTATTCGAGGCGACTGTGACGTTGAAGTTGAACAGCTGCGTCTATGACGTCATGCGATAGCAGGCACGCACGTAAAGGGTATCCATGGTTAAGAGGGGCCAAATGTTCCTGTTTCGAGATTTTCAAAATAAAATGAAATGTAATCTTATTGTTAGGTTGTAATAGCCACCTTTCCGCTCTACTGTTCGCTAATTCTCTTATGGCAGGCACGACCATGATTACGACTGTGTAAAATAATTCTTACTGAATTTTTGCTTTGTTTTGAAAATGACAAATTGTTACGACTTATTATTTTTAGCTCTGAAATAAGACATCTCATCAACTCAAAGCTCTCGTATACGAGAGCGGTGAGGCTGGGTATTAAGCAAAGTAATATTTAAAAGGCAAATCTCGATATTCTATAGCTATTCAGAAAACTTTTTCTAAAGACAATAGTGTAAGAATGGCAAAAAAGTGTAATAATCGTCATTTCCAACGTGGCCCGCCACTCACAAAAATCTGAAATGATTCGCGGGGGTAATATACACCTAAAGCAATGAAATTAAAAAAAAAAAATTTTGCAACATCGATTAGCTTTCAAAATATAATGATTTTTTACTTTTAAGACTTTTTCAAAACCTTAGATTCGGCCCTTCGCGCCCAAATTAATTTACACAAGAGATATTTTGGCAATAAATTAAACCCATAATTTTTTTCATAGAGATCCGTGAATCGAGTCCTGGGATTAAAAATCGAGTGTACAAAATGTCATTTTTTTCACCCCCAGAGAGGGCGGAGGGAGTCATTGAGTTATAAACCGCTGGGTACGCGTTTTTACGATCTAGGAAATATTTCTGAGCGGATAGTTTGAAAATGTCGAAACAGAGTCATTTGGCCCATCTTAACCAGGGATACCCTTTGTCCGTATAATTACAAATGCGAGATGCATATTTATGCAGATGGACATAGATTTGAATAAATAAACACGAGGAAAATGTAAACTGGGCAGGTTGTCGATAGAGATTCAGATCAAATCTGCACACATTTATCCTTCCGCGAAGGTTAGAACTCTGCAGAAGTGCACCGCGGGTTTAAGATTGCTCGTTGGTTGAATTATTTACTGCAGCGAGTCGATACAAAAAGGCGGCCTTGCGTGTAGCAAGTCAATGGATTCGTGCGCTCATTCATTCGATCGGCCACTCGGGCTATTACCTGTACCGCCTTCCTAGTGTAGTAAAATATTAGTATACGCCTCGAAAATAATAATCTTCTTTCGAGCTAAACTGCGCAGCGCGGGTTATCGCGAGGCTTTCGCCATTTTTGCAACCTGCTCGGTTATGCGCTGTACGTTTATTACACCACAAGGGGAAAATGAGTTTTGGGAAAGATTTAACGATCGCATGCGGTGAGGAAATCCTCAAATCGTCGGATCATTTTTCAAAATTCTCTAACCGCGCCGTATGAATTATCGCTCTACGTTGAGCACCACGCATCGATAGGGGAAACACGCTTTTCGGAGGTTTAATTGTAACTACAAAGGGCACAAAATTGAGCGGAAATAACAGACTGCAGACTCACTCCTCGTTAGCTGGAGCGTAGAACCGCGACGATGACGAGTCGGCTACGCGCCAGAGTTACGATCAGTGGATTTTTCTTCTCCCTTCCCCGACAATAATTGTTCCCTTGGCTGAAATTAAACGGCGAACCGTATCATACCACGAGACGGCACGTGGCGGAAGAGCTGCTCGAGGGTAAAAGCAGATGCCGAGGAAAAAAGCAGGTGAGATGTAAAACCGGCAGGTGGATCGGTGACTTCTCGTTGCAGGCAATACGACAGGTGGTATCAACTAGTCCGTTACGCTTTGGCTTCAGAAAATTTGAAAACGGTCTACGGAAGAGCGAAAGCTGTCGCTTCGTTTCTGCTGCAATTTGTAATCATCGTAAACAGCCTGGACTAACATGGACCTCCGCCATGGAACTGTCCTAAGTCTGTTATCGATAAACTTAAACTTAAACTTAAACTTAAACTTCAGGTTCAACTTGAACGCGAAGGCGAGGCTGGAGTCAGACTCCGGAGATTTTTGGGAGTGCCTTCGATAGGAGCAAAACGATCTCGACGATACGATACGGCGTTTCTGGTAAAGCCCGCGCAATGAATAATCTCGCCCCATGAATACCAAGGAGTGAAATAGGCGCAGGGTTAAGCAGTCCGCGAGGTGTTTCTCATGCCGTCGATGTTCCCGACAAATCGTCGCTCGCGCGGTGTACTAAATCTTTCGGTGATCACAACATACGTGCGTGCAGCCCGGGTCCTCCTCTTCCTCCACCTCGCTCGCATAATGCCACACGCACGCCGCGTTCGACGCGAGTCTCCGATCGGTACCGAGAATCTGATCCTCCTGTTTGACACTTTGACATTCAGGGTACAGACGCATTATCGAGTGCGTTCAACCGCAGCGTCAGCGTGAAACACCAAAAACAAAAGCACCGGATGCAGCTTCGCAAGCACCGGCGACGAAGCTTACAGGGACGAAGCTGCCGGCCGTTTCTCGATGCTCCAAACGGTCTCGACCACGTCACCGCGAATGTGGGAAGTCCAGTCGTTAGATGTGGCGATCGGAACAGCATAATTGATTATGCGGAAGGCAGTGTCTCGCTGAACGCGGCTCATTAGCCGAGGGTTATCCTTCTGCCCTAACAGCCGATCCTCATCCGCGCTTTGCTAATCGTTAAATTAGCGCGCAGTATGACGCAGAAGGGTTTCATTCTTCCATGGTTCGGTCACTCGATCGCTTCGCCTCACTGCGGAACGACCGAAGCTTGCTACCTACGGACGAACGCTGCGCAAGGTTTTACTTATACTTACGTACCTACCGTAGTTCGTGATTCGTTTTACAATTGCCTGTATAAGTCTTGAGCTCTGTCCCGACTCGCTGTATCTGTTCGTTGGATTGGTATTCGATTCTTGTTGCGATTTCCCGTACGAGAATAATATGTTTATACCTTCGTATTCATAACTGATCGTTATACCGCACTCTATCTTTGCGGCAGCGAATGGAGAAGACGCGGTGCATCGTTTCAGATTATAATCAGAAATCAGAACTTGCCCTGCACTTTTATTCGGAACTTGCAGAATACAATTATTTTTTTTCTTTCAGCGACTTTCGATAATTAGCACATGTCAACAAAAATATATGTTTGAATCGGTAAATATTGATTCTATGCATCTTGTAAAGTTTGCTTTTGTGTTTTTTTCCGTTGATAAGTAGCACTGGTTAAGACGAATTTTGAGTTTGGGTTCTAGATGTCAAATTTTGACTTTCTCCACGTAACTAATAAAAGAAAAAATGTTTTTATTAGATGAAGTTTGCGTTTGTAGAAAACAGAACGATGTTTCAGATTTTAAGAAAAATAACCTATTTTCTCTGAACATTTATTGAAAATAAGAATTAAACAAACTTCAGTTTCAAAATTAAATTTTTGAATAAACGTGATTTAAATGCTGAAGTGAAGTTTCTTTAATTGTTATTTACAATAAATGCTCGAGGAAATAGGTAATTTCTCTTAAGATCCGAAATATCGTTCTGGTTTCTAGAAAAAGCAAACTTTATCGAATAAAATCATTTTTTCTTTCAACAGTTATATTAGGAAGTAAACATTTGACATTTGGAAACCGAGACTCGAAATTCGCGTTGACCGGTGTTGTACTTTTCGCAAATTACGCATCTGTCGAAAATCCTGAAATTGCGTGTATACATGTGTGTAAGGTGTACCGCGATGCAACCGGTTTCGTTTTGTCACGTGTTTTGTTTTACCTATGGGAACTGTTTCGCGACAATGGGTTCACCAAGGGCCAGCTGCAGCACTGTACGCGTATGCCGACACATAATTTGTCACCGATTCCTTACGCGGAAAATGCTCCAGGAATTTATTCCCCGACAAAGAGAAGGATGTTGTCGGAGCCGGCGGTCGGCTTTGGTCCTGCGTCCTTTCAGCATCCCGGATCACGCACAATGCGATCCCGGCTCTATTCTCCCGGTCTGCATCCAGCGATATCCCGGCTGATTCCCGCAGGCCTCACGCGCAATTCTTCATCCGGCGAGTTTCTCCGCCCGAGTAATCACACGAAATTCTACGACAGCTCGGAAAGAATCGTTCTCAAGGATACCGAGGCGCGATAATTTTTACGAAACGAATCCCGAAGCTCGTGTATCATTTTCGAAAAGTCAGTATAGGTCCAGGTAATTTATCACGAGTTCCATTCGCCGCGTCTTTGGACAACTTTTTCCTTAAATTCAATTTCAGGCGTCTATTTACGGCTCGCCACTAATTGAAAACGCTTCTCTCGAGCCGATTTTCCACCTTTAAAATTACATTTTTCAATCTTTATTATACCTACCCTCGTTTTCGTTGAAAAAATACGCAGGTTGCCTGATCAAACTCCGAAAACACGTGTATTTATGGTGATCGGTTGGACGATTGTATTACATCACGTACGTCAACGTAATAAATAATCGAGTGAATTGAATGCGTTTTACATCGGTTTTAAGAATTAATCTCATTAAATCAAATCTTCACTTAAAAATCCACGGCTAATAGTTTTCCGATCTTGACTAATAGCAGGGCTTCAACCCCGGAATAATTCCTTAGCATGCATACCCAAATCAATCTGATTGTGAGAGCTTTGGTACTCCATCGCGCATACAAATCGTACAATTATGGGAAAATGCATCCCATGGAAACGTCACCTACGTGCAACACGTTCGTGTATATAACACGTATAAACGGATACACGTGTAAGCCTTCGCCGCTGCACTGTCTCGCGGTATGTATAACGAACTGGCCTCCATCTCGACCACCGAAAATAAGTGAAGACCGGGTCGTCCAAACTGGTTTCCGACGGTCAATTAAATTAATTAGAAACCAAGCCCTGCGTCGAATACAATTACCGAATAACCGTATTTTTTTCTTCTCTTTCTCTCCTTTGTTTTTTCTCCATATATATATATATACACACTCTTTTCTCATCTTCTTCTCTTATCATATATACTTCGTTGTTTATTAATCGAGACTTTCCAAACGCACTCCGAGACGCCTGCAACGAAGAGATTCGATATCCGTGTTTTTCTCTCTCTCTCTCTCTCTCTCTCTTTTATTTATTTTCATCTAACTCTGCGTATCGTCGCTACATGTTAGTGAATCGGTCGTTTCTCATGATTCGTTTTGCAAAGGATCGCAACCAAGCCCGACATACTCTCATCCCGCATCGGCGTCTATATACTTTTCTGAAAATACTCGCGTTATTTCCAAGACTACGGGTGTTCGTCGTCGTGAACCGTTTGATCCGAAGAGACTCTAGCTTTACGTAGCCCATGGTGCTTGTACGTGCTCGGTGGATGTCACGGAAAGATCTGGGGTCTGCCGTTTCCTGCGGAAGCGTTTTTTGTAATCGGAGCCGATGGTACGTTCTCGAAATATTCGGTACCACCGGCTCGAGGGGCGGCCGGCAGATGTTGGCTCGTGGCACGCGTCCCTTCTTTGGTTAGGGGTGCTCAGCCATCTCACCCCATGTCCAAAGAACTGCGTATATTCCTGTATAATCACAGGCGGACTTCGGCAGCTGCGTGCGATTACTCGAAAGTCTGGAAATTCGCAAGGTTTACGGATGCTCGGCCTATTTCTTTGTCCTTTCGGACTGCACAGGATGAACAATTGGTTGCGGTCAAGCTGCCAATTCTGGTCATATAACGCCTAGCCTTCTTAACCCCTAGTTGAGAACTACCGCTTAGCTAGTAGAAACCAGCCACCAAGGTAATACACACGTGCGTGTAACGCCAGCCAGGTTCTGTATTGGATGACGGCTTACTCGTTAACGCGAAACCGTATACGTATACTCGGAGTGAACCGAAAGGAAACGATAGCACCTAACGAGACTCGATTTTCGAAAGCTTCTCGGTGCACGGTAAGAAACCGCTGGGTTGATAAAAGAATCAGTGTTGGCGAATGAAGGGAAAGTGTAGGGCAATTACACGTGCATTAGGGTGTTTGAGGAAGAAATAATTTACGATTTTCCACGTGATATTCCCTTGAAAAATTTTTTTAGGTCGAAAGAAAGATTTTTTGAAAAGATGAGCGTTCTACGTTACGTGGAAGCTTGAGCTCGTTTCATTTTTCACTTTTTTTCACATTTTTTTCGAATTTGCGAAGAAACACGTTGCAGCACTTCAATTATTATTTCCTTCCTGACATTTATATTTAACCTAAAGACCACGATCCACAACACAACGATACATCAACCGGGAATCTTATTCTCCTAAATTACAAGTTCATATTAAATTGCAACTATTTTATGAGATTGAATTGATAATAAAAAAAGTCTTCAGATACACTTCTCAAACATCAACTGGAGACTTGATATTACAATTGCGGGTCTTACTTGTCACGTAAATTGATATTACGATTGATGTAAGCGATAGAAAAACAATTTTATTCACGATACTTCACAAATTTAAAAAAATGCATAAAAGTGAAAAATCAATTGAGCGCGATCTTCCACACAACGTAGAACGCTCATCGTTCGACACAACCTTTCTTTCAACATAAGCAAACTTCTCGGGGGGGTGCCACGGTGTAAAATCGCAAATTGTGTTTTTCCGAGACACCCTAATGTACGTACATTATACATATGCTGTACAAGGGAGCTTTCTGGCAGCCTGCATGGTCATTGTTAGGATAGTCCTGTGAATTCGGGCGTGAAGATATACCCGGATCGGTGTGACTGACGACTGTCTTTCAGGCCGAATGGCGAGCCGCGGTGCGTGCAGGCAGATGATCGAACATCTGCTCCGTAGCAAGCTGCTCATCGAGTGCAGGAGCTGCGTATCGAAAGCACGTGTGTATAAAACACGTACCTGCGTCTCTTGGGCCGATCGTATCGCCGGCTCTAGACTATGGATAATATAATCGATACGTCAGATCGGCGCCGCAATTGACGTCAATTTCAGTTGAAACAGTCGAGGTGAAAGCTACAAGAACTTTGCACGCAGTAGAAAGACGAGGGCGAAGGATTCGTTGGAAGGAGACACCGAGGACATACGTATTTACGTTGACACGGGTATTCTGTGAAATGCAAATTCCGTCTTGTTATCGTCCCGCTATAATCTCGCAAGATCGCGAGCCTGTCTTCAACCTGACCATATAATAGACGAGAATGCGTTCTCGTCGTTTTTCACTCCACGAATATGCAATGACGAGTTCACACGTGGCAACGGATGCATCAAAAAGAGACTCAGAGTCCGAGGCGCGAACTTGACACAAATTGCGGAGGATTCGAACCCTCCTCGGTTAATCAAATCGCTCTCTATTCCTCTACGGGAGAATGAATTGTCGATCGGCGGAAGGAAGCGAGCAACCGTTTTATGCGCAGAATTGAATGTAGGTACCGGATGCATATGTATAGATATAGATGTACCGTCATGCATCGATCGTTGCGTCGGTGGCGCCTGCGGTTCCCCGTCCTTATCCTTATTCGTTCTCTACGTCCGATCGCTTCTCAGTATCGAGATATTTGCATGCGGCTAAAGAGAGGCGAGGATATTAACGCACGCGGCCCGATCGTTCTCCGAGTTTTGGGCCCCGTAGTCTGGGCCCGAGAGGCGAGGGGCATAAAAAATGCACTCCGGTGGTCAACAGCTCCCACATTAGCCCTGGCTCCATTATTCCAACCGCGTCTTGAAGCGCCGTGTTTTATGCGTATACCTCATATGTGAGGACGTGACTCCAGAGTCCAGGCATCCCGCTAGTCTCGCCGTCTCTTCTCCTGCAGCAGCGAAACTCTAGAAATACCTCACTCTTAAAATAATTTCGAGAATTTCAGAGCCCGGATGAGGAGATCGTCGTGGTCCTGCAGTCGGCATGCTAAAATCGCGACGTAACTCGTGGATTATGCTAAATCTTTTTTGATCGCCTGTCCGCCAACCTGTCTGAAGGATCTGCTGTGCTGACCGCAAATTTAATGCTATATTCTCGGGGTCGCGGTACCTCGTTCATCCGTGATACCAAGAAAGAGAGGAAATCAGAACGACTGGATTTCCCCTTTTTCACGGTCACCGCTATCGTTTTGTTCAAATCAAGTTTTGTCTAAATTATCCTACTTCTGCTTATGTATTCGTAGAATAGTTACTCACTAAATGACACTTCCGTTATACCTGAAATTCTTTCCATTTTGTTTCCGTCATTTTTATTGAAACTTTTCATAAGTAACTATATTTGTTAAGTCCACGTGCTTCGTCCTTCCTTATCGACGAAGCAAGTTTCCGGAGAATCTGTTTTACCGGTTGAAAATCACAGAGAGCAGCAGCATTGGGTTCGATCTCGCGTCGGTAAGGGATCAGTTCTCAGTTTGTAAGAATGTTCTGACGGTCGGTAAGGTGAAAAAAAATACGCACCTTAAGCTTCGACCTCGACTATAGATGGCTCCGATATTTGTTTGCTAAAATATTAGCATACCTCCTGTGAATCGCGTACGTGCATGGAATTAACAGTGCACTATTAAGTAATTGTGCAATTTGCATGTTGAGTAATTTTTATATATACTTTTACGTTGTTTTTTCTCTAAAGCAGTGCGTTGGTGGTATTAAATCATCGATTAAACTGAAGCGATAGTTCAGGATCATTGGCGTTTTGTTCTTAAACATGAAATTCTTCTCTAACTTTTTACAGATTCATAATAAAACTGTTGAACTATACACTGAGAAGAATTTCATTTGTTATGGTAACTAGAAAAATAGAGTAAAACAGGTATCGTTGAAAAAACTGTTTGAATATTTTCGGAATTACGGAAAACGAGGTACACGTAACCATTTTGCGCTATTGTCGATGCTTTTTTGGTAATTGGAACGTAAAATCGGTTTGTGAGGTTTACTCTACTTTTTTAGTTAAACAAGGCTTTAGCGTCAATTTATCGTTGCACAAGCATTGAATTTTCGCAACAGTTGCAAGAAAATATAGTAACAGTGCTCATAACGAGAAAGAATAGTAACTGATACTAGACGTTCTGGTAATAGCTAGAAAACTAATGTTCATTTTGTATCTAGAACTATATTTTTGGATTGTGGTAAAAAATGAAAATAGTTAACGACTGAGCGATAACCGGAACTAAAAATTTCTCTCAGTGTAGATTCAAATTTGGAATTTTTATGTACTTGAGTAACTTTCGTAAATCAGAGTATCGACGATTTACCGTTTTATTTCAAAGTTTATACAGCAAAAAAACGAGACGTTTTCTTTTTAAGTTATATCCTTCGATATTGAATCGAATTTTCGTCGGGTTATTTGCCGGTAATCGTATTATGGCGAGGTATTTCTCACATACCCATTACGGTAAAATATTATATTATATAACCGATGCCGCTTTGGTTCACTTTGAATTATACGAAGTATTAAACCTAATTGCAGAACTTGCATAATAATCATGATTCACGAGAAAGTCTCCAGTCCTGTGTATCTGCTCGTAATCAATTAGAAAACCGTCTAAATTACACTCGTCGAAATGCGAATAAATTATTTTCTACTCTATAGGTAAACCCCTCGAGTGCTTAACAAGGTGCGATCTGAGCGCAAGACGAAAGTTGCGTATGATATGTTACGAATTATCAGGAGCGTTTCCTAGCCAGGAGTTTTCCTACGAAAATCGAGCTTTCATGTGCCGCGAAAATAATGCCTAGCTGCACGCGAAAGCTTTGCGAGCATTACGCGGATCACACCGACCTGACCAACCGATCTACATTCTCCGTGTGACCGAAAACTGCCGGTTGGCGTGACACGAATCTCGTTTAAATAAACAGTGTACGATGAATCATAGCGATAGGAGCCGAGTACATATTATTCTGTGCTCGCCCGTAATTGAGCTATAAATGGAATGCGGATTTTATATTCCGGTTTTACCGAACTACACGGCGATTATGCGCGCGTAAAGTTCCCGTTCTATTTCAGGACCAGGAAGACGAACCGTGGAATAAAAGACTGCCGGGAAAACCGATCGTAAGTAAGCCAAGGTTATCGCGGCGATCCGTGTGAATCTTTCTAATATCCGATCTAGGTATGTATAGAACGTCGTGCCGGAATTTAGATACGTGCTGCGGTTTGAATATGCTAATGTGCGGTGCTTGTGCTTCTGACAGTCGCCCGTAACGAGTCTTGGGCGACGCGAATCGCGGAGTTGCAAGAGGGCCTGATTTGAACAAGTCGATTCTGCACCTTACACTTCCGAAAATTATTAACATCTTTATCCCGAGGAACGAACATCTCTGCGCAGATGTTACGCGGGGTATTTTTTTTGATGAAAAATAGCACAAGAGAGAGAAATAAAAAAAAAAAATAAGTGAGTAATATGTGACGAATGAATAATCCTGTAAAATGGAAATTTGTGAAAGGTTCGACACTCGTTCTTTTTCCTTCCCCTCGATTCTGTTCATGCGGCAAAAAATTACACCCTGGATCCATTCACGATATGATTACTTTTCACCCCCTTCATTTTACTTCACCCAACGTGCCGCTGATTTCCGCAAAGAAGACGGGCTTACAATCCAATTTATATATGTGTTAACCTCTTCGGGTTATTGCCAGAGCTCTTTCACCGAAAAATGCACGACGAGATGGGAAAAGATTTTTTATCACCGCGGAAGAAAAACATGAGATCTATGGTTATAAAAGCTCCGGGCGTGCCCTCGAATGACATTCTAGCCCCAGGTTATCAACATTTTAGTTACGCCACTGCAGCTGCGATGTGTCGTTGTGTAAATCGAGATGACTGGGTGGCGGATCAAGTGCCGTTTCAAAAGTTTGTTATTCATGAGGAGCGAGTAGCTCAGAATGAAGTTGAACCAATTTCCCTGTCATCAGGGTTACGTATATATAATAAATAATATCTATAGGCGAAAGTATTAGTTGTTAATTTTATTTAAGAGTTTTTGTTACGGGAACGTGACTTATGTCTACCGTTTCTAAAGCTGCGCAGGTCGGCAAATTTATGCGTAACGCTGACGGATTAGGTCTTTCCTCCTAAATTCACTGCGAGTTGGATGTCGGAATGTAAGTACGAGTGCAGAGGAATTGGAAAAGGAAACCGAGTGTCTTGATTTTGCTCGACGGAGTTCCCAGTCACGATCGCTTGCGAGCATTTCCTCACTCTGTGAAAACGGTAAGGGTATAATAATCATATAACTCGCACCATTAGCTTTCACTTAGGAATAAGGAAAGCTCACTCAAATGACTTTAACTAACAAGCCTCCGCGTGCATGATTTACGAAAGTACTCCAGCTCCCCGAGTTTGACATCCTCTGTCAACGAGCAACGCCATACTCGATTTTATCTTCATTATTCTCGTCTGGAGCTCGTTCATTTTAATCGTGTCCATGATCCTCGATTCTTCGGCTGCCAAAAGCGAAGCTCTCATTGCCATTCTGCTTGCTTCTTTTTCCATCTGGCTTTTCTCATTCAAAAGCTCATTTAGGGTGCCTGTAATCAACGCAGTTTCACGTTCCCAGGCTGATATTTGATCTGCTAAAGTATCCAGAGAGCGTGAGGTGTTTGTTACTAATTTGTTGAGCTCCCCGTTTTCCGTCAAAAGCTGCGGGTTAATGGGAAGAGGAGGAACGTTATAATTCTGCGAAGGGGAAATTAGAGAGCAGTGTTATTACCGCCATATTCATTCTAAACCAACTCTTAATTTCAGATTGCTTTTTTCATCCCCGTGTCGACGTTCGCACAATTCAAACTCCTTCCGCATCGACTCGTTTTCGCATTTACTTGCAGCAATTTGTCGCTCTGTCTCTTTCCTCAATTCCATGCATCTGTGGTATTGAAAGTCGTAAAAAGTTTAACTAATATCATTGTACGAAGTTGACGTACCTATAGATTTCGCTCAAGTTTTTACATTCAATTCATCGAATACGAATGAATCGTACGAAACGTTGTGAAAATTTCAGATAACCCGTTACCCACTTATCGAGTTCACAGACAAGTTGATCTATCCTCATCTTGTCTACTGTGCAGAGAGAGGAAATCACACCGTTAGACAAATTGAACCGTGGATGTCCGTCACCTCCGGACTTTCGGTAATCAGGTTTGTCCACTCTTCTCTTTGATATCTCGTCACCGTATTTTGGAACTTCTAGGAACGAAATGACAATTAGCTGTAACTTGGAACAATTGCCGAGGGAAAAGCTTGCTGTATACCTAAATGAGTTTGACAACGCTGGTTATTCGATCGACGGATTATCGAATCAGCCAATTGATTGTGAGACTTAGCCACGATGAGACGTTGGAAGATCAAAAAATTGTCGAAATCACATCGACGTTTGGTCACCGACACGTAAGCTATTCGGACCACGGCATACCGTCGATGGTAATTGAAGAGTGACCGTGTGAAATAAAACCGTGAAATACGATCTTTTTTTCGGGTCGAATAAAAACTTCTCGGTCCCCGAGGCCCGTACATACATTCATACAGAATAGGGTTTTATTTGAAAACTTTTTTCGCCCCCTGAACGTTTGAACCCGAGCGACCACTGCCACTAAGATATTTGATGGAATTACTTAGCGCGGGTACGCGAAGGACTCACTTTCATCAGCTTGGGACGCGGCATCTTCTACTTTCCCGTGTCGCCTTAAATTTTCTGTAGAATCCGTCATTCTGTCACGTACATAAAACCGCAAGTCCAGCCGGGTGAGCAATGCTCTGCATGCGAATTTTGTCGCTCCTCTCGCTGATGTGAAAACGTAAAATATTACCTCGAGCGCAGTTGATGTATGAATATTAAAAATGACGCGGATGAATCTTCATTTCGACGAAAAAAAAAAAAAATATCCCCCCAGTAATGTCATATCAGGTTATCAAAATCATCGGTGAAAATAGATTCATTATTTCTGACGCGACGTTGAGACTTGCCGTTTCGGTAAAAAAGAAAAGCGACTAACATTTGGCAGTAGTATGAACATAGCCGCGTGTAATTGTGATCACGTTACAGGCGTAGGCTGTGAGCGTGGATTTTAGGTTTAAAATTCGTATATTTCGTGAAATCAGCGAAATCTCGATGCTTGAACGATTTGTGGAAAAGTTTGTTGTTCGTTGCGTCGTAAAGTCGGTGGGTGGAAACGTGTAAGACCTTTGCTGTACCGCAAGGACGAAAATGGAAATGAAGCAGGTCTACGATATCAACGTACGAAATATGCATTCCTAGGGAGCAGTTAACAGAGTGTGCTTTAATAAAATGCCGCGTTACTAATACGCTGGCCAGACGGTTGAAACTGCGAAGTAAAGTTATAACGGCGGTACTTATTTCATATCAGACTACTTCCGGTTTCATGATGAACTAAATGTTGCTTTTATTTTAGCGCAAAAAATTTAAAACACATGATATGCAGCGACCCTTGGTTCATAAAAAGTCCTTTACTTCATTCCAACCAAACAATAATCATTCTAGCTTAAAAGAATACACCTATATTAGAGAAATCTGCACTTCTGTCACGACTTGAGACTGAAACATCTAGACTTCGTACGCTTTCAATTAGAGCTTTAAGTCGACACAGAAACTCTTCGGCGGACTATCGGTAACAACGTAGTGAAAATCAACAGGAGATGAAATTTCAGGCACAAAATGGATAACGGTGAAGTGAACCAGGGGTAACGACAAGGTGACGCGAAGTGTACGCGAGCTCTTAACAAGACCGGGGGCTGAAATTTGCGGTGTGATTGACCGCCAATATTCATGAGCTTTTCCGCTAACGTTCAAGCGTATTTAATTTAGTCACTGAACAATGTCAGAGTCAGGAGAACAAGCAGGTTTAGCGGTGTAAGCGGTTTGGATGAATAATTATGAAGCTGAAAATAATTGTAACAGTTTGACGGGAAACGCTCGTCGTGTGTGACGAGAGATGAACTGACAGTTCTCTGTCGTGATTTGTATATTTATTTAAACAAAGTTTTCCTAGTGGCAAGGTATACTAATCCAAAATCATTATTATATCAGCGGGGATATTAACCACGGAGTAAATTGTACGTGTGGATTGCGAAATAACATTTATTTTTGATCGATGTATCTTCCAGAAAAGCACATGAAGACTCTTAAGCCTAATGACAGAACATACAATTCATGTGGGTAACAAACTCTGGAATTCTCCAGTGGAATACAATGAATATCAATACATCCTTACGTCTTATAATATTCATACAAACTACACCTAATACGGTAATTCGATCAAAACTTGTTCCAGGCATCCTCGGATGCGCAAGTCACTTCGATCATTCGAAGACATTGTTTTGCCTCTTACATTTTGAGTTATCTTTGGTTGGAATTGTCCAAGTCGCAATTAGAAACAAATTGAACATCAGTTGCTAAATAATTGTACCCACATTGATTTGTTACCGATTAATTCGGTTCTCCATCTCGAGCTCAATCTCTTTCAAGATATTCAATTAGTTTCATTACGGTAAAGCAATTGTGAATGCCCTTGAATTGGCACATTTTCTACAATTCTGCTCTTGTTTTTGTCAAGTTTTCGCTTCTAGTGAGCTGAAAATCTCAAAGGCTATACATTCAGGTTTTCACCCGCGATCAAAAAACGTGTAAAAAACGAAACGCGAGAGTAAAACTTTGACGTCTGATCCTCTCTCAAAACGTCTTGGTATACGTCTTTTTATGTCAATTACATTGATCCTTGAGGATTTCCGCGGACCTGAGGCGAAAATAGAAAGCCTCGATTCCCCGGGGCCCATACCTTGGTAAAGTTACACGAGTTTTCTTCAAGTTTCCGATTACAAATAATGTCCCCGGGTCGATAACAAGTCGTGTAACCTAACGCGTGGCTTTCGACGAACCCGGGATAAGTTACAATTAATCGGTCACGTTGCTCCGAACGAGTGTCCGAGACGGAGAACCAGAGTGTACCTAATATAAATTCATGTGGCTTCTAATAAAGGATGTGGGAACTCTCTAATTTGCAAACCCTGTTCTATTGAAGAAAATAAATCCAAGTTTCTCTTTGGGTGTTCTCTTGTCGGGCAGCTCCCGTGCCAACAAGCTTTTATGGAGCTTGTACTGTTTACTGAGGTTCTGTTTAATCGAATCTCGCCCAACTGAAATACACTCCGATTTATGAGTCAGATTTTACACTCGGTTAAGGTTTGAAACAGTTTCTCCTCTCGTCGAAAATATGGATCGGGCGCTTTGTTTCACCCTTTGAACATGACTTCAACATGTTCGTACCTGCGAACGGGACAATGGGGTTCAAATCGCGGACGAACAACTAGAGTTACACTGTGTCCGGTGACTCTTGGCCAAGCAACGTGGTCACACGTGTGGCTGCTTTGACCAATAAAGCATTTTACCGTCAATGAAACGAGTAATGTTTCTCTGGAAGTGCCCTTGCTCCCTTCTCACTCTCCGTCTGGACTGTTGGCTAACCACTATGCACACGAATAACATGCCAGGGATAGTTTGCTACCGGGGATTAAGGTTACACTGTTCAAAGCTAATGAGACTTTGTCATAAAGGGAAAGTATTATTTTTAAAGTCGGTTACTTTCAGTATTTTGATAAGATTGACTGTAAATTGTTATATTACGTCGCACGATATTTACGTTGTAATTAATGACACTTAAAAATTGTCATAGTTCAATGCTAGTAACAGTGTTTTCAGTTTGAAGTGACGAAGCTTTGATAACTGACTATTCATGTGATTAGGACAGTGAGACTGTTTTCTTAAGAAACTTAATATGAGATAAGTTACTACCTATTTTGCCCAGTTACCAAGTTTATGCTCTAATAATTCAAAACAGAGTCACTGTATCTTAAAGACATATATATGGGAGCTTGACATCTACCAGACGGATTTGTTACACTGTACGTACACTGTTAACATCAAATTTCGAGTTTGACACCGACGAATAACAATGATCTGTACTTACTCTGAGAGCATGCATTTTTGGTTGGATTATATGTATATATGTCAGAGTGTTTTAAACGTTTGGAGAGTGTGGAAAGTCAGGAATTTGATAAACGCTCGGACATGAGACACATTGAGGGTGTTGGAAATCGTAAAAAAAAAGTATAAAACAATGAAACTGCAGTCAAAATTCGGCCAAATTGATTTGGTCACCCATCCAGTGACTTCTTGGCCTTCAGAATCTCGATATTCTCGTTTTGTAACATAGCAGTGAAATATTCAATGGAGATACGAGGTGCTTTGCCGCAGTATGCCTATAATTTACGTTTTCTGATTAAAACGCGCGAGGAGTTGTTTCCGCAGCTTTGCTTTTAAACGGTGTTCCATCCGAACACCGGTGCACCGAAACGTGGGTAGAGGTATCAGGGATGCATCTGATATTTAGCGGAACGCCAAGTGGGAAGGCAGTACCATTAAATTCCGAGGGAACTGTGCGAGCTCGTCATCAATAAACGAAACGCGAGCTCGGTACCTTGCAGCGTCATGAGGTGAAAAGTTTCGCTAGTTTTATGCAAAACGGAGCATACACCGCATCTACAACCAGTCCCAGAACGACTGTTAGGAAGATAAGGTGAGGTTCTCTACCGGCTGAACTCAACGGCCTGAAGGGACATTAATTAAAGGATCACGTGACCGTTTCACTGCAGGACTCTCTACGCCATTCACGCACAGTGAGAATTCACCTTAAATCCGGTGCTCCAGACCGTTGTTGCACGTCGTTACTATCGTCTCTTGTTCGTTATTATGAGCTCTGGCGTGCGGTCCGATTCTTGTTGTAGCTGTTGGTACTGCCCAAGTTGGTAATTGAACGGTGCTTTGCTGTCCGCGTCTCGAACTTGTGCTTCCTGGACATCGCGGATTGGACATACTCTGACCGCGACGCCGGGAACTGCTAACGGACGAACGACGCTCCGCTGAAACGCAGCAGCACAGAAGGTACCTGAAACCAAGTGGGAATAGTTGGTCTCGGTGGTTGTTGACTGGTTAAAGGTAGCAGGGCTACGGGCTTGGCGAACATTAAACGATGCCAAGAGAGTCGTGGATTACACAGTGTTCGGTAAATGTGACTTTGGTCGATGAATTCTTGACGCACCTTATCGTTCGTCGGTTCAAAACTTTTGTAATATGTTATATTAGACTGAGAACTAAGCGACACGTACTTTTTTTTTATCTGCCATTAAACGCTTTGAGGGGGAGAAACCACCCTCCAAAGTAAAGCATGTCAAGGGGTGATTTGGCAGTTTCTTTTTTCTTAATTGAGGAAATTACATTTTTCATTTCTCGTTATGAGAAAACTTATCCGGTTGGATTGGTTTAAAAATATTATGATCTTGTGCGTGAAACTGCCAAATCGCCTCTTGAAATGCTTTACTTTGGAGGGTGGTTTCACCCCCTTAAAGTGTTTAATGGCACAAAAAAAACCGTGTTACTTAGTCTTTAGTCTACTATAACATATTACAAAATAAATCAAATCGGAGAGATCGACCTGGGATAAATTCCTTGTTAGTGTTGCGCGGAATATGCAATCACTTTTTTATTATGTAATTAGTACCGAAGAAGGTCTTGCTTTACGAGCCGCGTGTAGAGAGTCCTTTCAATCAGTGTAACGGAGGAGACCAAAACCATTGCTGAGGCTTGAATATCATGTCATATCCAATAGCTGCTAGGGCAGGCGGATAGAAACGTGTCTATCATAGATGATTATGAGTGGAGTTGAATGGTCGGTGGGATTCCGGATGAGCGGATGATAAAACTGTAAAAGCGTGTGACAAAGGAAAGCAGAGTAACTTGGGGGTGGCAACCAGCTTTTCAGTTGTCACTCAGTGGGCAAGAAATCTTTTGTTACCTGAGTTGTATCCTGTTTACGATTCCTGACCGCTGAGCACAAGCCCCAATGATATTTGTACGAATGCTTTGATACGCATGACGACGCAGCGACTGAAGAGGAATAGAAGCGATCGATTCCAAAAGGGGATGTTGTTGACCCATACGGAATAAGCAGCCATATAGACTTCTTCAAGTTCCACAAAACTGGTTCACAGATCCAAAATCTATTCCTTTTTTCCATTTCATTTTGATACGTGCAGGTTCGAAAGGTAAGCCTACTGATTGACTTTCACCTTGATCGCACCGCCGAAATGTTGGGTAGATTGGCATTTTGAGGGCCGAGATACCCTCAATCGGCTACAAAGCTGACTGGGGTTGACTTTGGATGTTGGACTGTCTTCAGTTTGGATCTACTTTCGGGAGCGACCAAAATCCAATCAAAAGTGCCTGTCGCAAAACCGAAGACGGTTGACCCTACAGACAGCCCCATTGACCCCTGGAGATCAATTTGCCCTCAAGTTTCACCCTAACTTAGTATGATCCCAATCAGAGTTTGCCTAAGATTTTTCCTATGGTACATGTGCCTTTACTTTCGATCTTTATGCGACTTCTTGGAAGATTTTTTTCCCTCAACATTCAACAAGAAGCAGAGGCGCGTGCTTTTATGGCTGATCGAGATTGAATGGCTGCTGCTTCGTAATCGGCTCTCAATATTGAAAAACGGCTTCAACGCGTTCTAGCTACATCAACAATTTTATCAAGGGAATACTTTGTGTTCGTGAGGGGGAGGATAATTTACTTCATTATGCTACAGGAGAGATGAATTTTACGAAGTGTGAGAATAATAGTAGAAATTTTCTTTTTTTTTTTCATCAACAAAGTACTGCCCAGTTTTGTAGCGAAATGTTTCGCACGATTTAGGAATGAGACGCTTCGAAGCACATAGAAAGAAAAATGGCAAGAGGTTAAGCCTTCAATTTCAAACTTGTCGATACATATATTGCTCGCCATTTAATTTGCGAACGAGAAATGGGAAGACTACGTCACATGCGGACTTTGTGCGGCTTCTTTTTTCCAACGAATTATTCAAGAGCGACAAATTCTCATAACCTTCGGACAGTGGGAGGGTTACGAAAATTTATCCGACGTCGAATGCGGTAAACATTCACCATGAGACTTACGCATAACGAAAGTCTGAGGACCAGCCCTTTTCTCTCTAAACTGCAAACTCGAAATTGTTTCAAAGTAGATAGTACAAATAACAGGGAAAGCTACAATTAGGGCTCAATTTATGGAACCAAAGGCCTGCTTTGTGCAGATCTCCGTCGCTCATAATCTATATACCGACATGTCTCTTCGAAGGTTTATGCGATCAGAAACCAATTTCGATCTCGGTATTAATTAACTCTGTACGGGTATATATAACGGTTATTCAGCGATAAACGTGTATACACAGCGTATCAATAACCTTATCACACGGCAGAATTGACGATTTGACAGCATATCGTGGAAGGTGTTATGACACTGCGCGCGAAGCTCTGAAACAGCATCGCCACGTGTTCCCGCAAATTCTGTTATACTCCGATATCAATTTACTCCGCCAGAGCGGCGTATTAATTGCAAAACCGAAGCTATTGCAAAACTTGGCTAAATTTACTAGTAGACAAATCGAACCGCATCTCGCGTTTGATTACTTCTGAAACGGCCGAATGACGAGCAGGTTTTTCCATTTCTTTTCATTCTTTATTTTTGCGATCAAATAAACGTCAAGCATACCTGTGGTAGTTCACCCTGCGCATCTCCACCATCAGCGGTGGAATCAATTATTCCACCAGGTATTTGAAATTGGCGATAAGGGGATTTAGGGACAATTGTACTAACTTCTGAAATCGCATTGAAGTTATTATCTCACCTCAAAGCGTATCATCGACCGCGCTTAAATTAGTCAGGCTCAAATCATGTCTGAACCCCAGATTCTGTGCGGTTACTCATTACGCGGTATTAGGCGTAGACAGACGAGTAAATTCAAGGGGTTGAATTCAAGCTTCACTCTCAAGATGACCTGAGACAGAATTCGTTCTCCCCGCGACTTTTGAGGCATAATCTTTTACCGAGCAGCACTTTGCCCGCGGTGTTGAGTAAACAAATTTACCCTCGGTTATCCTCGCGATCAGGGGAGGGAGTAAAAGAGGCGTTTAACTTCTGAAACGTCGTCTCCTCGTTTGACCGCCTCTGGGTTATTTTAATCTATTAATAGAGTTGCGTTCGGAAGGTGTAAAAGCACGGACTGAAACGACTTCCCGTCATTGCCACTGCAGAAAATAAACGGGGAAGGTTCAGTGCGTACAATATGTTGTGTATATTACGTACAAGGGTGAAAGCTCACCTGTTGAAGTACTTTCTGAATGTCCCGCTGACGAAGTAGAGAGCGATGGGGTTGATGCAGCTGTTCATGAAGCTCAGACAGAATCCCAGGATCCTAAACGCGTGCCAAAAGGCGTTGTAGTCCTGCTGGGAGGTCGGGTGGATGTAGAACCACAGCATGAACACGTGCTGGGGGAAAAAGCAGATGGCGAAGACGACGACGAACGCCATGACCATTGTCGCTACCTTCTTTCTGGCTTTGACCTGTTTCACCTGAAACGTAAACGTAACATTCCGTTCGGTCCTCAAGCTGGTAACTCGGCCTCTAACATGGAATCAATAAGATGTGGAGTGTACTCGATGTCGTACCGTACAGTAAACGACCTTGCCAATAAAGTTCCATCGAGGACGAGGACGATGCGCGTACACTTTAGGATCAGGCCAATCGGAAGGCGTTATTGTTGAAACAATATTCCACTTTTATTGATCATAAAATGAATCAGGAAGATCCAGCCCGACTTTTGTACTGGATTTAGCGACCGAGGATCGCTGTCGACAGCTGAATTAGTTGAATTATAGCTAAATCTACTAATAACTGTCATTTCTTTCAAAGCATGCGAATTCTGGTTCGCTTCTATTTTGCTTGTAGATCGTTAAAACCAGCTCGATAGCGGTTTCGGGTCAATTACCTGGCTGTACTATTTTCAGGAAAAAAATACCGCGGGTTTTTAAAATTATTTACGCCACCGGTATATATTAGAAGTGCAAAAATAAAACTGTCCAGACTTCGGCAACCGAGCAAGATTTTACGAGGAGGAAATAAATCCGATTGCAGAAGCTCTAAATTTTCTTAATCAACTAGAACGTTCGTGATCCGTTAAAAAGGGCCAATAAAAACCATCCATTTGTTCACCACACGGTGTCCAAATTTAATGGATTCATTGCGGCAGGTATCTTTCGACATAAAAAGAACGCGCTATCGCGTAATTATTTCAAGCGAAGATAGCTTGGAAAGCTCTGAACAATTTTGGGGATACTTTTTCACCGGAAAAGGATGTTATTTGGTCGTAAAAAGCGGAATTGGATCGAAAAAGAAACGCCTATCCACCTTGTTAGCTGGATCAGACGCAGCGGCGATCGCGAGCGTCTGGTTCACGTGAGCGGATTGAAAGATTGCGGTGTTAAGCTATTTAAAAACATCCGATCAACCCAGAGCTATTTATCATGAAACACGATATATTTTCTATTTGCTTCTATTTCCATCACTGATTGAGATAATAATTTTACGAGAGTCGTATAACGTCAGTTTTACGAGCACATGTCTTTCCACCGATATCCCGGGCTGGCTCAGCTTGACTTTGCTTGCGTTTATTACGAAGCTACAGATCGATGTCCTTGGAAATACCTCAGGATTCATACGTGTCCAAGGATCGAAGCCGAGAATAATTATAAACAAAGTGAACTGTACGATGTTTCTTCCACCTCGAAACACCCCTGGGCTGTAATTCAACCATTTATACGCGGTTTACGATTTAGGCTGTAAAAGTGCGAAAGTATCGCGGTAACTGCAGTGTTAAAAAATCTCTGTAAATTTTACGGCAAGGTATCCGCATCAAGTGATGTGAGAGAAAAGAGAGGTAGGAAATTTCAAAGTCTTTTACTTTATTCACGAAGGTCTGGCGTGTCTCGGATATTTTTGCGCTTCCTCCTTCTCCTCCGCCTCCTCTTTTTACTTTCAAATTTTTCACTCCTTAAAAGTCAGTCATTTTTCATCCTCTAGAGCTAGTCAGGCGGCCGACAGATTGACCTTGTCATCCTGGTTTATTATTGCGATTCTAAACATCGGCGAGGGATCACTTAAAACTTCGGGCCAGTAGACTAGACGGGATAGATACGAGGTGGGAACAAAGTCCTGTTCGCAGTTCCGAGATGCATGCGCACAAAAGAACGTCCGAAACTCGAACTGGAAGTTTTGGAAGCGAGAATTATCCCAGGCGTATTACAATTAAAGTTTAAAGGATGACCCGAGTCGTGACGCTGCACCTCAGGATCCTCTCCAAGCCGCAGGACGACGGCTTTTCTACAGCGTTATCTCCATTAAACCATTGAAGAAAAGAACAACAGACTTAAAAGTTTTCCTTACACTGGCTCGGACTTGGCACTGCATCTCTCCAGGCATGTTCCTCGTACTCTGAAACAGATGTCTCGCCATCAGCAGATAGAATACGCCGATCACGGCGAGAGGGAGCGCGTAGTAGATGAAGAAACGGCAGATCAGCACTATCCTTGGATAATCGGGGCCGAATTCCTCCGGGAAGGGATAGCAAGTCTGAAAAAATATCGACAATTAAACGAGCTCCGACGGTTCGAAGAGCTTGGAAATTAGAAATTTAAGGGGTTATACGCAGTCAGGTGGTCGGAAACGAGCGATTTTTCAAGGATTTTTGATAAAGAGATATATCGATTTGTTAATATAAAAATTTATATACATATTGGGGTAACATTGAAATTCGTTGTGATATTTTTTATTTGTAAAAATAATGATTTTTAAAGCTGGTATAGCTGGTCTCCCAGGGCATCTCTAAAAAAGAGCGTCTTATATCTAATAATATATCTGGACTGGATCATCCGAAATGAAAAAACAAAAAAGATTTAGTCAACATAAGGTATTATCTGGTCTTTGATCGAAGGAATAAGCAAAAGTACATTTTTAACAAAACGACGATTTATCAAAAAACAAAAACAAAAATCAGTCTTCAAAGTTTCAAAGTTTCAAAAGCACTTTCGAACGCTCCGGGGCGTCTTTGCGAATGTGCGCGTAACTTCGAGAATATTTGTTGGATCAACAAGAAATTTTCTGTGTATATACTTGAACATATATGTACACTGCGAAATTGAAATTTAAAAAAAATCGATTTTTAAAACATCCCGACCGGGTATCACCCCTTAGTTTCTTCTACCCTCTGGCTGTATCGTGAACGCTACAATAACTTTTTGCTTACGAAGATAACGAATTATCGAAATGAAAATTTTGAAACACACACACACACACTTTAGGTAGGTTTATTAAAAATAAGACAAGCTGAGAGCAGCTTTCGCGAAGAGACTGCCTTATAAATTGCGAGGAATTGTTTGCGCTTGAGCTCACCTCAAAGATCACCTTCTCATTCACTCGCAGCACTTTGAGGTAAGAGAAGGAAGCTGGAATAGCGCAAATGACGGCGAGTATCCAGATCATGATGGCTATGACAACGGTGAAGCGCGTCGCTCGGCGGCCGCCGCCTGCGGGGAAAAGACCTCGATAAGCTGTGGGTGACTTTGATTCATCCTTTCTCCTCTCCTCCGCAGCCTTTAACGTCGCCGTTTTATATCCCTCGCGTTATTACGAACAAAGATAAATAATTACCGAGACGGAAATTAAAAGAGAGGACCTTTGACTAGCCGAGAACTTACCAGTCGCGTGTAGCTTTCGCATCGGATCAACGATGGCGAAAAATCTGTCAGCCGAAAGCGCGGTCAGCGTGAAGACCGAGACTCCGATTGAAACGTCTTTCGCGTATTCTGAGATCTTGCACAAGGCGAGTCCGAACGGCCAGGATTCAACGATGTAGACGGTGAACGTGAATGGAACGCACGTTAGAATTACCTGTGGATCAGAAAACGTTCGATTTAAAAGCAGTCTCGACGCTGCTGTCGCGGTGTTGGAAAATTTTATTCGCCTTTTCATGACTATTCACGAATGAACGATTGCTTCTATTTTAGTATGCATTTACGTATTGCGCTATTTCTCATCTTTCAAATCGCACAAAATCTATTTTCCCGACGTAAATTTCCCGCCCCGCAGCGTTTGCAGATTTTTCTGAAATTACGGGACTTGCAGAACAGGAAGACTTCTCAAACCTCGGGACAAATATTGCAGACATTAAATTAATGACGCTGAAAGGTTTTTCCAGGTTGATAAAGCGAGTTCGAGTCACTACTGCGGCCAAAAAATATCTCCGTCAAGACGCTCGTGGGTTATAAAAAGATCCAGCGATTTGTTCGATTCAATCGTAAAGAGTGGAGGTAAACAGAAAAAATTGATTGAGACACGGTAGTAAATATGTACATCAAATCCCTCGATAATTCACATAAATAATGGAAAAATATGCCTGATAATTCATTCATGGGGGAAAAAAATATATTCTTAATTCAGGGACAGAGTATAAAATATTTCTTAGATGATTATTTCACCCCTTCTCCCTGCGGTCTGCGACAGGGATGATATTTTGTCTTCCGCAATATCTTTTATATTGAAATTTTAACCCTTACCCTTTTGCGTGGTAGTTTCCGAAAATAACATTTCGTATTCTTTTCGGTCCCACCGCGTTTTCGGAATGTCTCCATAAATCTTGATGCGTGGGTGTATGTGCGCGTCGTCAACGAAGATTGGACAAGCTTTATGGGGGAGTCGATAACCGAGTGGACGAAATACAAGTTTCTAGATTTTCTCAACTTTGTTAGACCGAGACGTCAGTGTTTATAATGCTCGTACAATACGCGTTTGTTCAAATTCGTTATGGCGTTAACAAAAAACGAGGGAATTTGAATGCAGCTCCTTGCCCGAGGTTTCTACCAGAATTGACCAACCTCGAAGGGTTTCATGCGTTACGAACGAGTCGGCCCTACCTGTGCGATCTGTGGAAAGGTTTTGTACTTCACTGACAAATTGAGGAGGGAGAATGCCGTAATTATGACTTATTAAAACAAACAGTTCAAAAGTTAATCATGATCGTGATTTTTATTCGATTTGAGAGTTGGAAATGCGCAATTAGGTATCACTCGTTGTAGCGTCAGCGTTGTATCGCAAGCTCCACTTCGGGTTGGGGATAACCGATATCATACGCTCCACTTTCTCTGCTAAAAACTTTCAATTTACATTCACACATGCAAGTACAAGTCTACATTGAAAAAATAATCCTTTTGCGAAGTTTCTTTATAAATTATTGTTATCGGTAAATGGATTTTCCCAAATTCTCGCAATTTCTGCTTTTTTCAAAGGGTTCAATGTATTTCTCCAAATATGGCGGTTACACTTGTTCCGTTAAAATGAGAATCCATTTTATTCACCGGAGTAATGATTGCAGGCTTTATGATTACGCATCAATTTCATTTCGTACTTAAGCGCGATGAAGTAAAAGTAAGGAATAGCAGGCCAAGCGCCAGTCGGATCTGAAATTGTTCTGGAAAGATGCCTTTTTATTACAGCTTTCCGATCGTCAAATTTAATATGACCAAATCAGTTTAACAATGAGGAATTTTCCTGAACAAAGAAAAATTGATCGAAATGTATGTTGAGGGATAAAATGGAGTGGGCGTAATGTCTACAGACGAGAGATGTTCACGCTGATTTCAAGGTGTCTGTTTGACGGAGAATAAAAAAATTACCGGGCAAATATCAAGCGCAGAGTTAATATCTGCGCGAACGAATTCCAATCACACGAATGACTGCTCCAATTATACTGGTCTGCAAAGAAATTTTTTTTTTCTTTCACCTTCTTATTATTATGTGTAATTATAATAGATTTGATGCTGTTGGATCGAAATATAATAATAAGAATTATGTACCACGTATACGTTTCATGTAATGTTTTTTTTTTTTTTTTTGACAAAACGGTATTTGTGCTTACAAATTATAATCGAACACTAATGATAGCGACGATATTTATTAAACAAAAAGTTACAAAGTCGAAAAGTTAAAACATTAAAATAGTCAGAAAATCTATCTACTAGTATAATTATAGTTAATTTGTCTCTTTCTTTTCGTACCGCGCGATATGAAGTCACAACGAGAACTGCGCAGGATCATGCATTGGTGTGAAAACAACGTTGAGCAGTATCTTTCTTTCTCCTTACATCATTTCGAACTAGTTTTCTATGTACAGATATTATTTAAATAGATTAGTGAAAGAAGCGTAAATGCTAAAACAAAACACAGCAAATTTTGACTTTCGAACAATCAAACAATAATAAAAAAAAAAAATCATATCACGTAATGTACACGTGAGAGCGAAAAATTGAAAGCAGATATTGATTCGGCACATTGAAACCGTCATATCTATAATATCTTTTTTTTTGGAAGAAGAAGAAGGATTTCGTTGCAGACCTGTATTATATGTAATCAGCGTTTCTAACACGATGGCTACAAGGTCGCCAACATATCATTTTCCCCGACCGTCCATCCTTGCTTACAGAGGATACACATTCGACACTTCTATAAACTACGAAAACGTCGCTTTTTCCAAACGCTATAACATCGTGAAGCCCATTTGTTCCTTGCTCCGTTCAACTTGTGGTAATCGTGGCAACTGACGGCTATCGGTACACCGGGTATATCGGGTACAGCAGTATCTAGAAATCGGCGAAAGATTGAAATCGTATTATTCCTCAATCAGGATCAGACTTACCAGCAAATCACCGAGCGCCAAGGACAGCACGTAGGTGTTCGGCACGTTGCGCATATTGGCGTGGCGAAGTAGAGTCAGGACCAGAGCACCGTTGCCGGCAACACCCACGACGAGGATCATGAGGAAGACAACGGGGACGATGTAGGTCTCGGGCCGAGAACTGTAGGGGATGTATTCCTCCTCCGCGCACTCGCTCCCATTGAAAGAGCAGTTTGAGGCTTGGGAGATTAATGGCAGCGTCGTGTTGTACGCCATGGCGAGGTGTGATTTAATTTCGCCCTAATGTGATAAAAGTTTGCCCACAAATCACTCGCGACCTTCGGTGCAGCGCGCTGAGCCTACCGAGTAAATAAACGTAGTCTGCCAACACTTTTGGTCAATTTGTACACTTCGAGCATCCGGGCTTAATTCGCGTCGCTCGAGTAGCGGTTGGTTAATTACGGACTGTTTGTTGCGGACATCTTTGCGTGGGGTGAAGTAATTATTCCACGCATAAAATTACCCACCCGGCTCACGAATCTTTACGAGCCGAGGTATTATACGTCTTACCGCCTTGAGCACTGGCAGTCAAACAATAATCAAGATAAGCAAAAGAATCGAAATTTAAATTAAAACTGGGATTAATTTTTCTCCTCCTTTTACGGCTTCCTGATTAGACTTGTACGGAAATTCTTTAATCAAATGTTATTACTTCTTTTTTCTGCTGCTGCCGCGATATCGCCATTGTTATCATTTCACTTTTCATCTTCTGATTTATTCTTTCGTTACCTACTTTCGATTATTTCGCGGAAATTTTTCAGAGGATAAAAGTTAACCCCAACTTTGCGGAAACAGCTTGCGAAGACCTCGACTGCTGGCTACCTCTCAAGTTCAAACTGCCTTTTCCAGCGAATTCTCTCAATTCCGTGCCCCCATTCAAATAACAGAAACACCGCTGCACGAACCTCGAACTGGCCCTTTTTACTTCGCTCACAAAGTCAACCTTGCACTACTTTTACCGCCAGGCTAGTTACATTGAACAGTTGAACCTCACGGTCCGGTTCTCAACAGTACCGTCGTTTTTGATTGTTTTTTATTTTCGTTTCTTCGAGTCAGTGATAGTCTAGGATCGAAATGCTGTTCCGCAACATTCACTCTTTTGTATACACGTAGGTGAACGCTGATATTGATTAATTATTTCAGCACGCTCGAAAGCCTTCGACTATAAACATAAGGCAGGGCAAGTTAGGAGGGTAACATTCCCCACTGTAGTATGACTGTAAGTAGGAAAGTAAATCTCTCCGACAATTCGGCGTAATTGAATTCTTGTTCATCCGATACGCTGCTGAGCCCCGTTTATCAGGTGTCCTTATCTTCGTTGCGTTTACCTTTCACGGTGGAAACTTTATACAGATTCAACAGTCACAAACAGAAAATCCGTTAAGCTTAGCCAATTTTAATCTATTTATTTTCAACGCTTGCAGTTTTATCTTTCAAGTTGACCCGGATTTTCTTTCGACCCATTCATCTACCGTCTACTGATTATCCGAGTTCAACGTCGACTTTTCAAACTTTTCGATCCAATGAATCAGGCACCGTTCGTTTACCCGAGCTATGCGGCTCTTCCAAGTTATACCTCATCGTCATCTCTTGCGTTACTCGGACAGTTTCTTACCCCCTTCCCATTACCCATGAGTTTCGAAGGAGAACCTTTTCCTTCCACCTTGGAATGTCGTCGATTCAAGACATGCCTCCCATCCCTATCTCAGACTTTTCTTGCTTCTTTACTCGCCGCCGACGTTTTCTGAATAACACGGGAAACTGGAACAAACAATGTGATTCGTCAGTCCTAATTAGTTTTCTTTAATTACGTATTCGTTTGTAAATTTTTTTTTCGTTTTTTTTCTCTCCGTCAATACGGGGGGAAAAATTCATTCGGAGACCGCCCAGGCATAATAATGCGACAAAATAAGCAGACCAGACGGCAAATTCTACTTTGGGATTCAAAGTAGGTACGGATCAGAAACGCGTAACTGACAGAACAAGAAGTGGAAACTAATTAGCGAATCATGAAAAATTTATCAACAAACACGCACACACACACAGACACACGCTCACATACTGTGCGGCGAATTGGTTTGCCGTCCAAACGAGGGCTGAGGACGCTTTGGTTAGGATTATTTGAATCTTCGTTGAAGAGGGGGGCGAGGTGATCAAATTCAAAGCCCTCGCGGCCCTCGCCAAGTGGTACATGCTGGGAATTTGATAACCAAACACTTGATCCCACCATCGCCGGGGATGTCAAACACATTACGGATGCTCCGCGACTCTCTGATTGATAATTACATAGTATACGCACAGGTTTTCCGTGCGTACAAAGAAGAAACCTGCGAACATCAATTCGTCTCTACCTTGTAATTATTTTCACTCATTGTCCATTGACGAAATTAACAATCATAGTTTTCCACTTGGGTAGAATTTATTCAGGACGTATATCGTTCGTTTGGCAAAGGGGCATAGAAAAAAATTAATTGTAAGACGAGTTAAACTAGTTTGAAAATAATAAAAATAATGGTGATAAAAATTCTAATTTCCAGGAAAATGAAATCGGTTCCTTGAGTAACGTGTTCCAAAGTAGATGGAAGTTCACTTAAATCCAATATGGCGGGAAACGGCTGAGAGGATTCCATTGGATTGATTGGTAAGTATATACGTATGTACTTATGCTATTGTTATTACATATGATGAAGACGATTTATCTTGACCTTGACGACTTGTTGATTAATGTTATTCTTGGATATGAAGGTCGTTATTACATATGTACTTTGAAAAATTTTTAAAGATTTGAGCAGATAGTATTCTATTTTTTTAAACGTAACTCGACCGTTATTGTTCCATATTTTGGAGAAGGATCGTTTCGTTTTTTCTTATCTTTTCTGAATCGTAAAAATACGGATAAAAAGCAGGGAAAAAACGAGACGCTTGTATGAACCCGTCAAACAGCGTGCTCCTTATGCAAATTTTCTCTAATAAAGTGCGTCGACGTGGGAAAGCTATGAAACGAGAGCTTAATCTCCGATAAAAAGGGTTTGAACAATTTAGCATACCTACCCTTGGACTAAAACTCGCCGAGTAAGCTCTGCGATCGGTGATAAAAGCTAGACTTCTACAAATTAGAGGTACTTGCCGCCCGGGAGATTTGAATCAAGTCTAGGACTATTTCTGATTTATACTATCTCTACGGCGCGGTGTTTCGCGTACGAGAGTTAAATGGAGCGGGCAAAAACAATGCTAACCGTAAAATAGGAGGGGGGAAATTAATTAAAATTACGGGACAGCAATCTCGTCCACGGATCAGCCGGCAAGAGCGTAATCTGTACAACGCACGAACATTTTTTGCAAAGTTTTTAACGAATACGCTTTTCGTTCTGCGTCTCCAACGCAGCGCTCGCGTCGGTTCAATTATTCAACGGCTGATCAAAGATTCGGACCGAATGTAGATTAACCGTTGAACTAGTAGAGTGGATGGACTCAAGGATGTGCAAAAACTTTACTCTTTAGTCTGAGTAACGAAAAATTATACATTTTTTGATAGAGAGAAGGATAGAAAAGTCAACACGATTTAGGCGCTATGCCAGCCCCGTTTAATATTAATTACAAAATTCAAAGACGGATCACCTCATCGGTGTTGAGAAGAGTTTATCACGTTACCGTAGACGGGTAATACGCTAGATTAGTTTAATATAACGAAGGCCTCGAATACCTGTCTTCAAAGTTTTCATAATTTCTTATAATTTGTCAGGACTGGAATGTAGCCGCTGTTACTAACTTTAGCAAATTATTAATCTACGAAAAATGAATGTGATTACAGGCATGCGGATAATTCGTTGAAGGGTTGGTATTAATGCTTGAAATCGGCGTGACACTTTTACGATATAAGTGAATAAAATGCAAAGTTGGAAGATACTTTTGAAACGATTTGTCGAAAACTTTTGAGAGCCTTCTGTCGTTGACGGAAACCGCTGTAGATGCAGGTTTAATATAACAACAGAATTATACATATCGGAACGTATATGAAACGTGCAATTCTTCTTTCATGTAAAATTTTATTACCTTTTCCTCGGCGAAATTGAATCGTGCATTAGCTTTCATACAGCTACTCGCGTTTGAAATACGACTACGAAGTCACTAAAAAATGGTAATAATGACAATGTTAAACCGTGATATTCCAATCGATCTAACATTGTACAATTCACTTTGCAGTTTATCATTGAAAACGCGATCCGATATTCCGGTGCCATATCGTCAGTGATATATGCACTTGACTCTCGAACTCGGTACGTATGTAATATTCAATAATCCGGATCCTGTAACCGTAAGCCGAGTTTAGTTATCAATGTACATGCACCGTTTGATCGACCTTGGAGCACTAAATTATACATGTACCCATTCGGAACGATCTTATTAATTGATTTCCGACGCACCGTAGGTATCTTGAAAATAGTCCAGCACCGATCGAATTACCGAAAATTTTTGCAAATGTGGTAAAACATTATGAAAACAGCGATTTTTTGCAATTGGATGCGTGTGACGATAAGACTGGCGAGAATGCACAATTCGGACCAAGTAATTTGGCTCGTTCAAGCCTGACCGTCAACGGTCGAGTTTAAATGTGGGGTTGAATCGAGATCAATGGAGGGTAAAACTAGAACTAAATTAACCCCCTTGTCTCTCAAGTTAGAAATTCCCGTTAGATTCCCGTGTTTCCTGTCGCGATTCATTAGCAGAACTCCACCGTTGAGAGTGCTTTCAATTAGCGAAAATCCTCACCGACGAATTTCAATGCCATGCGAGCAGTGCAGCAGTGCAGAAGCGCGAAATTTCAGGGAATTAGTTGAATCCACTGCAGTAAGTCTGGTCCTGTTTTTATTCTGACTGCATCGACGAGAATGAATTGGACGTTTTAGCCCGGCACTGCCTTGACGCGAGAATCGCGGTGTCACTTGCTGAAAATAGCGTGAAAACAGGAGCTTTCACAAAAATTGGCTGATAATAAAGCTAACAGCTTTTACAGGCTACGCGCCTACGTCATATCTGCCCTCGTGCGAAACAGGTGGTCCTCGGATGCAAATTTTTTCGAGCTATTTAGATCGTTTTTTCACACGTCAACATGTACGAAGCGTCTTCTTCCACTGGAGGGTATTGGTGGTCCTTTTGCGCATCGGGGGAGAAAAGTAGAAGGAATAAAGCACCTAAGGGTAGACTAGTTCGGAAAGTGCCTGCGAAGTTTGAACTCCCTTCTTCTCAATCCCCAAATATACACACCGTGAGTTCTACGTGCTGATCAAGAGATTAGGGTACAATTCCAAGCTAATCCGACGCGGACGTCGGCGTCATAGCCGGCAGGTATAGACTGTGTACACATACATAGCTTCACTGGGGATAAAGTTTATGCGCTTGAATTTTCCGAAAGTAAATATTGTTCTTTCATAAACGAGCAGCTCTCACTTACACCGTACGGTAGGGAAAGTCTGCGATGTTTTAGCGTCGAATAGTAGGTAGAAAATCCAGCCCACATCGATGTTCCAAAAACTGGTCAAGCAAGAGCGAAAAATGTCTAACCGCAATCAGCAGGGTAAACGGTCAAGTGCACTCGTCAAAATTCAAAATATCGACAACTCCGATCCGCATGACATTGCTAACAAATATGCTTCCCTGGTTCGTGGCGGGGCTTTGGTGAAAATGTTTTACCACCTTTTACAGGGATATTTGAAATACGAGGGTTGGAAAATAATCAGTGCGCTCGAGTCACTGAGTTCCTTGAGTAACCGGGAAGGTTTGTTTTATCTGAAAATAATTCTTTGTTTTTTGGAGAAGTGCAGTTTTCTGGAAATATCGATTTACGTTACAGAGGTATGGATGTATGGGTAATGTGCAGGCAATCGAGATTTGCGATGCCTAGATGCAGCCGATCGCAATGTTACTTGCCCCTTGAGGCCCAGAGGGAAATGCTGCAGAATCTTATCGCGAGATTGCGGTACATTGCAGACGTCAACTTACTATTAGATAGTCTTTGGATGGTTGAGAGGCCGTAATCCGCTCGGTGAAGCGTGATGAGAACTTGGGATTTGGTTTACGATCAATAACTCAGTTTCTTTCTCATTCCGTTTTTCTCTTTATATTTTTGCGCACTCGGGGGGACGCGTGTTATGTACAAGTAAGTCGTGACGTCAGCAGCGGATATTTCATATAAGGGGAAGAGAAGCCGGTCTCGTAACGATGCGGATTTTCACATCGCGAGCCGATCTACCTTACACTTAATTACCTTTAGCGGGGTAGAAAAGTAAGCGATATATGGGATAAAAAATTTATCTTGTAACAGCAACGCGGCGAAGGAAGTGCGAAGGGTAAAAGTCCCTGCAGCAGGATCCTGTCGGAGTTATAAGAGTCATTTCCTTCTGCGGCCAACGTGTCGATAACGACGGTGAACGTGCTCCATATATTATATGCGTAGCAGATAAATAACAACGTTTCTTACGGCTTTTATACGAACACGCTCTGATGGCGGAAAAATATGGTTCGCCGGTTGATATTCCGCGACCTCCTGTTCGCTATTAAATCGTATTATCGTCGTTGTTTTCCGATTACCACAATCTAGTGTCAATATAAGGATGATTTCGTTATACGGCGTTTCGAAACAAGTCGGACAAATCAAATGACGCCGATATTACATTTAGCCGGAAGTTAGGTCGGCGATGGAGGCGGTGCAGTAAGATTTGGCAGGAATCGGGCAATTTATGTTGCTCGCGGTTGGCAATCGTGCCAGCATCACACCCTATTTCGTAAAAATAAATGACCTCCTATCGTTTTGTAAATATACTTACAGCTTAGCCGTTAATGGCAACCACAGTACGGCTTTCGTTCCTATCGAGCACTGCGTACCTGAATACGGTTCCCCCCCTCCTGCTCACCGCAGGAACGACGAACATCCATCACACAGAGTGAAATATCGTTTAAACTGCTCCGATAACGCTGTGTACGTCCCACGTGGTATCAATCCGTCACTGAATTATTATCGTCTGTTAAAAAACGACTCTTTCGACGTCTCCAGAAGTTCGAGGATCTGGTGTCGAATCCAAACTGTATTAATTCCCTTCTCATTTGCTACCAGTCATATCGATTTCCTCGATCTATAAGCTCTGTAATGTAGAGACGCGAGATCTCTGGATCGTGATCGCATTCATCTGGATCATCGTAATCGGCGAACTTGGACGAGCCGGGACGTAGGTCCGTCCTGTTCTTCGACTGTCCTCCAATATCGAGGCGGCATAATTTTCCCGAAGTTATACAAACCCTCCCAACATCAATTCCACCCCGGTATCACAGTTATCGCAACGCGACGCTCGAGTGAAAATCCTTGCTACGATCACCACCGTCACTCGAAGGGATATCTTGGAAGGGACAGGGTTCGCCGTCTTATCTGGCACGTGGACCAGTCAACGCCCGGATGTCCTCGGGCACCTCTGCGGAGAGCGTCAACACTTAACGGACGACTTCACACGGGTCTTTAGGAGGACTCGAGACTCCGGCCGTAAACCGACCCGGACATTTGGGGACAAGGCTGACCTCGGTTTTTGATTGATGGCGCGTGGAGACCGCTTGCTACGTGTTACCGTATAATTGGTTAAACTACGTTATCCCGCCTCACGCGACGACGTGAGAATCGATACGTGCTGACTTGTGAGTTGTGACAGTCCTGCAATAAATCTGTTTGCCTGCTTTCGCCAATTTTTTTAACGTGCCTCCGTCGAAGGGAATCTGGACCGCGATTTCGGCATTCAGGGATTTGGACGTATCCTTTTGCGATGAAAGGAGGAAGGACTTGATCGAAACTGAGGATTAGAGATATACGAGTGAAAGGTTTTCGCGTTGAGTACTGGGTAAATAAAGATTGCGAAGTGTTACCATTATAGCTTATCGAAACCTTTTACTCGATCGACAGAAGCATTAGACAAATATTTCATTCGTGACTCACGTTTGCACGTTAATTTGTTATAAGCATCGGTATGTTTTTACTTCACTCACCATTTCTAGATCATCAAAGTTGACCGGATTTTTCGGATACGAAGGCGATCAGCACTTGGAGTAATCCAGGTTCCGAAGCGTAGCGGAGATTTTATACCAAGGAGATGACAGGGTCGTGGTTATCCTTAAAAGCTTGTCAAAGTTGTCGTGCGCGCGGAAAAGGCCATCGGAATGGACGATGGGGGGTGGAGAAAGCGCAAAATCCGAGGGTGCCACAGAAAGTGAGTGCGACAGAGATAAGAAAAAAAGTACTTGTGGAAAGTAGCGTGGCAGCAGCTTCCTAACGATCCTCTTACCGTACGGAAGGAAGAACTGACTGGGTAAAAGTGTTTCCCCTTAAAAATGGTAAATTTACGACGCACGCTAATGACATAAGCATGCCGACTCAAATCGCATAAATTATCGCAAGACTTTTTTGAAGGACCCGAAATTTATACGTTTCTTGAAAAGTTTAAATAAAACAACCAATATCGCGTTTGCTAATATGCGATTGTAATATTTTATCGAATCATACGGCCGGCAAACAACTCGAAAATTTATTTCACGGACGGTGGATCGAATCCCATCACACACCCACGATAAGCGGGTATCAAAGTGTCACCTTGGATGTCTGAAAAAGCTGATCCGATGCTCGATCAGAATTGTGTGAATCGCAAGGATCAGGTAAAGAGCCCGACAAAAGTGGCGATCGAAGCATGGGTAAAATAGTCCGCCGAAGGTGCAAGGGCGAACTATTCGATGTACATATCAGAAATGACGAAGGAGAAAATTCCCAGAATTCTCGCATGACCGGAATCCGTATATAAGCGAGGTAATTAGCCAGGCGGCATGCACGTGGTGATGAGAAGCAACGATTAATCATGTGAATCCCGATAGCTGGTAGCCTTAAATCACTGGTAATCGAGAAGAAAAAAGATACCTCGAACACGAGATGTAACCTTCGGCTGATTCCGGGTGAAACCGAGGTAACTTACGACTGGTGAAAAAAAGGTTTGGCAAGTGATTTGCAATAAAAAAAAATAAATAAAAAAAAAAAAATAAATAAATAAAAAAGTCGAATACGTGGATGTTCCGAGTTTCTGATCTAAACTCCGTAATTCCGTTTCGACTCGGGGTTATAAATAATGCTCAGAATCCCTCCGAGAATTTGAATTTCAGATATTCAACCCCCGCAATAACGGTCCGACAGTTTTCCGGACACGTTTTCCATAACGGCGTTGCAGTGACTTCGCCTGATTACTGATCACAATATTTTATAATGGAAAACCGTGTTTAACAACGTGTCGGAAACGGCGGCAGGGGAGAGAAATCTTTTGATTACAACGGTGCGGATTTAACCGCGTCTTTGGTACTGTTGGGAATTTTTATTCCCACTATCAAAAATGCACCCTTCCCCTTTTCCACCCAGGCTCGTCAACGATCAAGTCCATACATCATGGACTCGGCGTACCGAGCTTAACAAGGGGGCGAATTCTAGGCCGAGACGCGGTTTTTTGGCGAGTCGAAAAAGGCGAATATTCGATGCGGCAAATGAACCGCGGCTAACAGGTCTCGATGGTGCTCGGGCGAATTTACATGGAGAAAGACGCCGGCGTCTATTCGACGCAACTCTGTCAACTTGGACGTCAGCCAGACGGGTAGTTAAGCTCCCCTTGTGTCTCTATTCTACTCGGCGATGAGTTAATTTTCCGACTATCTCCTCTGCTGTCTGACAATTAGGTACATTTCTCGGCTTTGCGCGAAGCTCCGCAATCTGCTTGTGAAGCCGCGCCGGGTGCTTGAAATCGGTGAAAAGGACCGGCGCCAGCTCCTTTATCGCGATGGTCTTTTCCCTGAACGCCGTCCTCTTATCGGGCTCATTGACGCTGGCTTATTTGTTCCATTACTTTCGCCAAGTGGCGAAAGCGCTTATTTATTACGCCGCTATTTTATCTCACGAATTCGTGCGTCGATTACTAGAATTGTTTGAATAACTACTCTAAGCCTGGCGAAATCCATCCATTGATTTTCTACTTTCAGTTTCAGCCTTGCAACCTACTCCAGAATGTGAATTCATTTTCCGGTGTAACCTAGATTCACTCGCGATTGTCTCCATTGTGACATCGGATTATTCCCGAAGAACGTGACGCACTTTCTGCAAGCTCACACTTTTTCTCTCCAGTCCTGGTCTTGGATCGTTACGGTAGAAAGCTTGTGAGGTAAACGTCCCAGTTATCGACCCTATTTCAATTATCGACATTGTTTGGTTGTATCTGTTCGATCCTTAGTACTAAAATGTCTAAAAAATAAATTTGTAGTGTTTAACCCTCTAGCGATTGATTTCAGGCATCGAAAAATTCACAATTCGTATCGTCAATTTATAATTTTGAAAAATCGTAGGGTCAATAATTGGGTCTAGACGCGTTAATAATCGGTTCACTTGTCCTAGTAAATTCTTCAAAAGCCAAACTCCACAGACCAATTCCAATATATTATTTCGGAATAATGACAGTTCGAGTATCCGTTTCGAAGAGGTAAATTGTGTAGGCGTCTTACAGGCGCATTTGCCCCTTGACTGCAGGGGTTGCGACCCTCGAGTGCTTTGCGATTGGTCTGATTTAGATAGCGCGTGGGTGCAGGCAGGTTGCTCGTTTTTCGGCGGTCTCCGTAGGTTCTTGGTGGAAAGTCGACACGCACTTCTGCGAAAAGGCGCTAATAATAAACGGGGGTGGTTTACGGCGTAAAGTATGAAGAAAGAGGCCACGTTGGTTGAATTAATTTTTTCCAGTCGTACAACTCAGGCCTCGCGTGCCGGCTGCGACAGCAATTTTTTACCGATTAAATCTACGCGACGAGCCGTCTGCGTAGCTTTGGTTTAATCCGATTTTAACATTGGCCCGATTTATTGTCCGCACGTTGCGAGATCGTTCACTGCATTGGGGATTTTTTGACCGCTGGACGAAACCGTCGGCTGTATGTCAGCATAGATATTTTCAACTTTGGAGATATTTTAAAGCTACACACTTGACGGCGCGTAAAAAAACCCGACACATCTTCTCCCAAAGCTGATCCCTTTTGCTGCGGATCATGTACTGACGATATGTTGAAGTATTCAGCGACTTCTTTGTATAGCGTCGGGAGAAGTCAGATCCTCCGTTGCGATCAACAGACCGTATCGCATTTTTCACGGTAAATATTTTTACACACACCGCCATGAACCAACCAGCTTACTTTATACTCAGCGCGTTTCGGCACGGTTAAAAAATACGCTTAGAACTTTCACGACGAGGAAATTGAATATGGCCATTTTCGCTTTGATGTGTGTTCAAGTTTCCGCCGTTATAACCGCACCAACATAAGCCTATTATGCATTCGAACATGCCCGGATTCTCGCGGTTGAGAAATCCCACCACGACATCTTTCGCGACGGTTATTTCGACCGTTTGTAAGAGTCACTCGGTGAAATGAAATTGCCAGTTTTAAGCTTTCAGAAATTCGCTTGCTCTTTGCGGAACGAGGGCGCAGCTTTTTGTTTCGTTGGATTTTTCTCGATCCGTTTCTCGGTGAGCGTAGTCAAGTTTTACGATTGAAAAATTCTGAAGAACGCTTTGTTTGACCTCAGATATTTCCGCAACATTTCGTTTTCTCTTTATGCTTGACTGATCACTCAGTCGTTAGTTCTTCAAAGAATCTGAGGTTTAGATCGTAAACGCCCGTGTGTCGATCAAAATGATCGGCCAATTATTACTCCGGATATAGATTCGGTTGCATTCGTTGGGCTTGCAAATTCGTATATCATTCAGTTTTGGCACGAGCCGCCTCTGCAGTGCCGAATACGGTACATTCTGGTAAAATAACGAACAGTCGGATCGGCGAGGCATTTTCAAACAACGTTTCAAATTTATTGTCCCATCTGTTCGTTTGAGGTTTTAATTGGAACGAGCGTCGCGGCTCCTGCGAGGGTGAGTGACGTTTAAAAATGTGTATGCGTGCTTGACTGAAAATTCTGTCACGTCAAGCAGCAGCAGCAGCAGGAGCCCCGTTATTATTATATATCGCTGTCAAATTGTCATGCACCAGCCGTGATTTTCCTTGGAAATGAATATCAAAATTCAGGTTATAGTATTTCGTTCGTCCTTTGTACTCCGAATTGTTATTTACCCTCCTCCGGCGCGTCGAGGATCGGGCAAATTTCACACACCCTCCCGGTATTCATTGTAATAATTCAATCAGGACTGCAAGATGCCTGAAGCTCGGCTCTTGCGGCCGGAGGAGGATCTTCGACCTACGCGGATGCAACGGAAGCTCGAACTTCCGCACTGGTAATTAGAGTAACAGCCTGATGTCATTTTACAGCAACTGCGTCACTGCTACGAGGCGACGACTCGTATTGTATCGCGTCTCGCTGTCTGGCAAAACGTGTCCAGAACACCCTGCGTTATTCTTTTCATCCCTGCAACGACCTGGATATACTTAAAAAAAATTCGACTGCTTGACGCGACGTGTTAGAATTATCGGAAAAATTCGGGGATTTGGCCAGATTTTTCTTCTATACACGAGTATGTCGATTACTTTGGGGGTTGAGCGCGAACAAATTTCGACATGGCTAAAATAAGAACCACCCTAATACTCACTACTCACCGCAATGAAAGTGGATGAAAAATTAAGAGGAGGAGAACGGGAGGACTTTTTTCAGACGCGGACGTGTTCAAGGGGGTGAAATTCGGTACCAGTGAAACGGCCCTGCGGACGGACTTGGCTCGAGAAATCCGCTCAAATTGTGCATGACGCAGGGATTCGGGCTGGGACTCTTCCTCCATGTGCAGGATCGTCTGTTTCAACTACAACGCATTTCAGCCTCGTTAGCAAAATTGGTTAATGCGGCCTTTGTAACCTCAGTATCGACTTTGAAGACGAGCTTGCAAGTTCTTCTCATTAGTTAGGCAAATCCGCAAGCCGTATATCTGTTACAAACATGGAAACTACACAATTATTCGTTTTCCACTAAAGGAAAGGGGCCGGTTTCGACGGTGATAATAATTTTATTAACAACAGAAGCTCAGATATGTTAATTCCGGAAGTCTGTAATTATTGCGGTCATCGCGAGAGGAGTTCTTGAACAGGCCCTTGCTCGGTTCGTCGTTAAAATGATCTTGTTGAAATTTCGTTCGGCGTGTCGGGTTTCCGGGCAGCTGCTCGATCATGCTGCCGCCGAAAGTGAAGTCGGAGCATCTCGTACGGGGTTGAGTTGTAATTTTCCGGGTGATATAGGTACCCCCGAGACGAAGGTGGCTCTGACACTCACCGACAACTTGATACCGTTGTTCTTCGGGACACGTTAGCGATACGACAGAGATGAATCTGAGGAGCCTACGGCTTCCGGTTCGGTGAACAATGTGCTTCGCAGTTCGGAATGACTTGCCGATTGTACGGAGAGACGATACCGATACCGGATCGATCCGCCTCTCGGGGAATTACGCGAGTTGAAAACTTACTACGAGATAAGGTTGCACACTTGAAAATTTTCCCAATTAAATTCTCACCGTCTCTCCTTCTCTCCCTTGAGGGAGAATCGAGGAAGAACAATAGCAGCTGCGAAGCGAATGTGTTTGAATTTCTAATCAGATTCTCCGATGGGACTTTTCGCAGATAATAACGATTTCCCCGCTTCTTGGTTCAAAGCTTTAAATTCGCAGCTCTGAGTTTTAATATCGCCGAGTCGATATTTCAGTATCAGATATTGTCCAACGTCTGGAATACCTCGGAAATATTCGAAGATATTCACAGAAATTCCGGGGATGATTTTTCGAGGGGTTGGCGCAGCTTTCTCAAAGCTGTTTACCGGGTCTGCGACGGTAAAATTTCGTGTAAATATGACGGCGTGTAGCGTGGCTGCGGTGGGAGAAAAAAAAAAAACATCCGGTGACCCACCGTGGTAAACAAAAAGTCGTGTCATGCTGGGAAATGAGCCAATAAATATTTAAAGCCACTCATGTAAGGCAGAGGCGTAAAATTACGTTGGAACTTCGTCCAAATACTTCCGTAGCCTCTGATTCATTTTCAGTGGTTCCTTCGTCTATCCACCTTTCCTCGCCTTTCTCCGCCTCTCTCCGCATTTTGTATATTTTACTTTATTATTCTATATTTTTCCCCCCTTGACGCATCACGTGACAGGCTCGCTAAAGGTCCTTATCAGCCTCGTGTGGGAATCGTGGCGCCCCACAGCTATTAATCAAGCGACGAGCGAGTGGAAATGAGCAAGGACAAGAGATAGGTGTAATGCACATGCTGTAAATTCCCGCGATACATACTTGCCGGAGTTTTCTCCCGGCGCAGATTCGAAGCGCAATTTTTTATGTCTTTGAGCTAAAAGGCGGACGACGCCGAACTCCCGCGATGTATAATGGCTGTACGGGCTGGTAGGATGTAATTGATTTTTGCAGCAAGGAACCAGAGGGAAAAGTAGAAAAGGGAATAAAAAATACCGCCACGTTATAAACTGAAAATTTGCTACGCCGCCGAAGCTTTCAGGGCGCTCTATTATACTTAAAAAGGTCATTTTAAACGCACTCGGTAGTGGTGCCTGCAGAAACCGTGCTTCGGACGAGAGACGCTGCACTGTATACATTTGTTTTTTTTCAAAATAATGTCAAAGCATATTGTATAAAGCTTTTTTCGCTTGACGCGAGGAAAGAGCTAAAATTGGTTGGATTTATCTTTTTAGCTTGAGTCGTTTGTAAATATCGCCGTTCATCTTGCAGCTGTTTGTTAGAACGATCGGCGTAAGAAGTTTAGGTTTTCAAAATCTAACGTGAACCTGCGCTCCTCTGCTGGAATATGATTAATGTAAGGGGAAAATCGCGGGGTGATAACCGGGACGGAAAAACCCGCTAATTGAAAGTCTTGAGAAGAGAATATTAAGCTGAAAAGTTTTTACACATCTAGTTTCACGGTTAGGTGACAAAGAACTCTGCACTGTACTTCTTGCAAAAAGTGAAATTTTACGATCATTCTTCACAGTTTACATCGCCGCCCATCCACTTTGCGCAGCTATGAGGCACGTCGTTGGGATCATGACAAAAAGTTTGGCGAAATTCTCTGCGTAGGTCGGATTAGGTGTCAAATAGTCCAAGTTCAGCTCTACCCAATTAGGTTTGCCCGGTCCCACCTTCTATAATTAACAAGTTTATTTCGCCGCATGTTTGCTGCACTCGGTGCAAAAAACAAGCTTTGATGTTGAAGTATCATAAATTTTTTGTCAAATGTTCAAACTGACTCAATCGGCTCGCCAAAAACTTTCGCCCACTTTCATGTCTGTACACTAAATTTGGATCCATCGCAGAAAGAGAGCCACGTTATTCGATAATGGAAAGCCCGTCGTAGCTTTCAAAAAGTTCAAGGCCGTCAGGATCATTCCGAATTTCAAATTCCGTGTGAGATTTTTAGCTGATATACATACTCGTGTAGACGATGACTTGGGCGCCGTATAAAATTTGTGTTATATCGGTCCGACGGAGTTTTCGTTTTCAGGTTATTGCCAACGGCATGAAAAATTAACCCACGAGACTGCAGAGGAGGGTACGAATTATTTGGAAAAAAGATAAAGAAGCGAGAATTTCAGGGAGATTGGAAGGGAAGAGAAACATACATTGTTTCCAGTTCTGCTCCCGAAAAGTCTTTCCAGCCCCGTGGGAATGAAACATTTCAATTACCAGAAAGAAGATCAACCCGAATCAGACAGACGTACTTTCATATCTCCAATGCATCAAAGCCAAATGCGGGCTCGGAATTTGCGCACCCTGCTTCTCTCAGTGTAGAGCGGTTAATTTCTCCTCCATACATCGCCCGAGCCTATACGAGTAAGTAACCCGGGAGCTTTCGCTTTCGCGAGCTTTTTTCCCTCTCCCGTGGTTAGGTAAAACTCCATGGTCTGATAGCCTGCAGTCGTATTTTTGACATAAACAAATGCCTATCCGACGTAGACGGAAAACTTGAAGAAAAAGACGAAAATAATTCCGTAGGGCGTAAAAAATGTCTTGGTGAGTAATCTGTAAGAACTCCGGTATCTCGTTGCTGCACCGTTGCCGTTATTGCCGTTTCACGTATCTGAAGTTACTAACGTTGAAACAAAAATTACTGTCTTGCACCATTAGAATAACTCGAGAAGTTGACTTTACAAAATCTGAGATTGGTAACGGTTTCTTGAATTTCAGGCAATTCTCTAAATTTGCAAATTAACGATTTTTTTTGAAGTTGCATCGGTACAATAACGTTACAAACTTCAGCCTGATGCCGTCTTGCAAGAATCCTTCTGCATTTTCCACGCGGGTTTGTGAAACTGATCGTTAACTATACACTCGTTGAGTCACAAAGTTCACTTGGCTGTTTATTCATCATCGCGTAATTCCCGTCAATATTTTTGACGATGCTGAGACTCCACGGATAAGGGAACCGTATAATACTCTACCTTCAAATTGCGTGGAAAATGTCATGTGAACAGAGCGGGTTTTTCCGTTTGGAGGGTTTGACTCGCAGCCCATTTCCTCAAAGAAAAACCCGTGAGAACCAAACTTGTGTGAGAAGACACGGTGGGTTAAAATTTGCTTCTTGGCACAAGGCCGAATGCATACGGCGTTGCATTTTGCATCCATTTACCGGAAAGAATTTTCCTCAAAGCTACTTGCTGTTGCGAGTCTAGAAGTATGAGGCTGAAAATTGTTTTGCAATTTTATTCGCAATTTATTTAAAAAAAGCGTCACTTTCGTTCTATTTTCTTTTGCCTCGCTGTCGTTCCCGGCTTGATAAATCAACGCGAAGTTTTCAGCGTGCTTTTTGTGCGAAGTTGACGATTGTTTGACACGATTTCACTTCCCGATTTCACTCAACTCGATCAGTTCTTAAAGAGTTCTTTTTAGATCACGCGAGATAGAACGCAGGAATACATTTTGAATATTGCAGAGTGTTGCCGTGAACTGGTTTCGCCTTGCCAACGAGAGCTTATCACACATTGGATAAGTGAATTTATACCCACATTTATATCCAATCGCGGGATGAAAATCGAGCATTAAATTTAGGTTCAGATACGACAGCAGCGGAAACTTATCACTCGGCAATTAAATACCTCGTGGTTGAAACGTGTGTTTGCAGCACGTGTTTTACACGCCGATCGATGAAGCTTTATTTTTAGACGATCTTTGAAAATGGCGCAGCTAGCCGAAATAACCAACAATCACTGAACTGAAAGCTTTAGCCGAATACTTCGGTAACGTGGTGAAAAAAAATTGATCGTGCCGTGACTGCGGCTTTAAGCTTGTAGAAAATTGAGTTTCGATAGCGTGGCGTAATAGCTCCTGTTGGCGGTACCGGAATAGAATGACGGTTACGGTTACGGCGTGAAAGCTCAACTCGAACTTCGTCAGTCAGCCGGGAATTATTACACGAGTTATGATACCCGGGGCAAGTTTAAATTGAGCTCTGGCAGTTGCGTTCGCAATTCTGGAAGGGAGGATACGACGATGCGAATTTGTTTGCGTGCAAAATCGTTGTGTACAATTTGCTAGCACGGTATTAATTAATTTAGCACACGTTTTCCCCTCACCGTACAAGGGTCGAAATGAATTTCATTGAGGGACAATGCGCACGGTATTCGAAAAAATGTAAAATCTCAACGTGTAGCATAAAACAGCGTGGTTTAGGATACGATTCGTTTGAATTAATTGCGTGGGTGTTTGCTGTTAAAAAGAACCGCGGTTTAATCGCTGCTGAAATGAAAAAATTATAACAGGGAAAAGGAAAATTATAAACATGATAAAGTATAAAGTCATGGACGAACTTTGGATAAAATCCCGAACACGTGAAATGGAAAATACTTGATGGAGATTTGATCGTTTTATCATTACACGAATTTCATTTATATCGGCATGCATGTTGTACAACGTTTGTGTAAAAACGCGAACGCGCGGCAATGACCGATTAATTAGGCTGACTGTGCAACCATTTAATATTCATTAACGGAGTGTAAACGCCAAAACAACTCGTAATATGCATTATTATACACACTGGCGTAATTAAGATAAGTGGCGATAAAAATTATCACCTTGATCACACATGCATGGACGGGGTTTGTGAATATAATTTGCGATCAAATATGCATATCGGTTGTTCAAACAGTGACGGATGCACGCGTCTTGCAGCAAGACAATTATTACCTCTTTCATCTATCTCTCCATCTTTCAATTCTCATCTCGACAGGATTCAGCGACTCTAAAAATAAACAGGCTGAAAATTGTTCATCCGTTTTCTCCGCAGAGTAATAAAAAGCACGATAAAAATAGCACCGCCAAAGCTATTCGCCAGTAATACTCTTACGGTACGTATACATCATTTTTTAATACCGCGGGCTGGATGATTTATTGGACTCCTCTGATGAACGTCGGACAATGATAACAAGCGTAACGATGATACGTGACAAGCTTCGACGCGCTCCTCGATTCTTCGAGCTTGCAGCCGACTATAAAGCTCGCAAACTCACCAAACGGTTCGAGGAACGTGCTTCGGCAAGAATTTCCGCTTCCGGAAAGGCGGAAGTTTGACGGTGTTCTCGGAGTCCTGCCACAGACACGAACATCGGCGATATCCTGCGTTGGCAAAACTGCGGCAGGACGTATAAAACGCGCAGGAGAAATTGGAATTGAAATTGAAATAAGGAAATCCCTTGGATATACTCGCGTGCAGACTACAGTACGTAATTTTTCCCTTCTCAATTTCACAGTCAGAGGAAGATCTCGAGGATTAATGTCCGGTTCTCAGTCTCTCGAAAGCGGACAACAAAGATATCCGCCTGGCTATAAATAAAATCTGAATCTGCTCGCAGCAGGCTATTCTTTCGAGATGGGGATGACTTACCGCAAACCGTGGGAAGGAAATCACGCGAGATTTAATAAAGTCGGCTTCACGGCTTGTACATACATATCGTAAGCAGGCTTATCGAGGGTGTCGAGCCGTGATAAAAATCTGTCTTCAAGTCTTTCTTTTACGAAGTCCGCGGTGAAATCGTGGACGGAGGTTCGCTTCAGGCGCGTTAATTTTCAGCAATAATCGGGGGATACAGAGTTCCAAAATCGCCGAGGATCCTCTCGTAATTACCGGTGTATTTGAGTAATTACCGGAGCTACCGGATTGAGGGCTCGATACAGAACTGTAATAATCCCGGATCCCGTGCGTATAATCCTCGGCCGAAACCACAGCAGTTTCATTTATTTACAGGTGATAATTCACTCGAGCTGCGGAAGTGACGGGCTAATTTTACTGCTCAGGATCTTCGGGCTGCTGCGCGAGCTTTCGCTTTTCCGACGATACAACAATATGAGCTTTAGGTATATACGCTACCCGCTGTCTCATAACTCGAAATTATGTCGTCGGAATTTTAAACTTCGAGTAGGTATAACGTCAAGCCTGAATCAGTGGAAAGGCATTCAGCCACCTTCTCAAGGTTTGAGTAAAATTTCCTATTATTTCGTATCGTTTTAACAATTTTCTTACGTAACTCAAGCGTCCTGTCCGATACAAAGTGCAACGGTATAGATTCCGGTGATCGATATTAAATATTTGGCTGAAAATATACCCGCGAAATGAATATGTCCTGTCGCAAATACAAATCCATTATTTCAAAGCGTAGGAGGAATGGAATTCGATACGCGCACCTGCACTGCGGTTTCTATCGATAAATAATGTAGCTGGATTCTAGGTCGTTTCTCTATGGCAAACAAATAACAGAATTTCACGATTTTTACTCGACTATAAAATATTATTTTCTTATTTTTATTATATATTTACCATTGTAAGCTGCCCAAGAATGAGCTCAATTTTTTGTTGTACTGCGAGTCGAAGAGATGGAATGACGGAGTCCTTACGACGAAAGGGGCGGGATTCGAAAACGCCGGGTGGAAAAAGCCGCACCGAGGCTTGAATGGCTCGGGGGTAAATTATTCCACGCTTTCGATGGTATTCCTGCTAATCGACGAGGGTTGAATTACAACATGAATTTCTTTTACCGACGATAAATACCTGGTATACTCAATGCGGGATATACCTAATCACTTTCCCAATAATCCGAGATCGCTTCGGAATAGCGATTTTTTGCTCCCATTGCCGTTGATTTCCATGTGAATATATCCCCCTTTCAAATTTCATGCACCGTGGTGATAATTATTCGATACTAATTTTCAATTCAATTCTGCACTTCGAGGACCTCGGTTTATAATCGAGTTGGAAAATTTTTTCTTTAATCTGCAACAACGGTGCGTGGGTTGGAAATAAAAACAGTTGGTCAAAAGAAAACCCGCACGTCAGGATTTCGACGAGTTTCAAATGAAACTCGTCGCTGCAACGCGCATTGGAATTGAAGGAATGCCGGTGGTTGCGAAGGTAATCGAGCGAATGAATCCCAATGCCGCACGCACGGGTGGGAGTTTCATGTTTGACGAGATTCCAGGGTGTAGTGCGATTTGGCGAAACAAGCAAACTCAATGCGGTGGAATTACTCCGCCGTGCAGGGTCTCGTCAAGCTTTTTGAAAAGGAAGGAAAGAAAAAAGTATCGACACGTATCGCAAAATGGAAAATTACATTCAATTTCTGTCCGTCAGATTCGTCAGCAACTGAGAACCGCCGGGCAATTTACGCGTAACGAAGAAAACACGTGTCGTGTTATTCAAACTTTTGAACAGCCACATTGCACGGCTGCTAATGAAAGCTGGTTTTAATTTTAACCAGGGTGTTTGTAATATTAATTCTACTTTCTGCGATGCACGTGACGCCTTAAGCTTGGAACAGACACGTCGTACGGACTTGAATTTTACACGGTGTAATCCTTGATATCGCCTAGAGAGACTTTTCTAATTTGTTACAGTGGAAATTTGATACCCTTAATTAGCAACAGTGGTGAAGTCCATTGGCCGCGTACGTGCGAACGGTATAACGGATAACCGGGTGTTCCGTTAATGAAAATTTATCGTCAAATATTTGATCCGCTAAAGCGCTTCTGTCGTCGAACTGCGGCATTCGACGCTGTGCAAATGATCAATTATTGTCGTTGTTATACATGGAAAATGTTTTTAAACCCGTGAAATTAAGAATTAATACCTGTTAATTCCGCCGATAAAAGATCCACGACGTTCATTTTCGTACCGCTCTTATCCACCCCAATCTTTTATTGCTCGGCGCTCATCTGAGGTGAGTATTTTTGACCCGCTAAAAGAATTATAGGTGAATTTCTCGCTCGGCGGGTAGAAAAGCCTATTAAATAATTACGGGGGGTTAAAATCCAATTTAGCCGTAGGGCTCGCGACAGAGGTGATATAACGTGAGGAAAATCGCCCGTCTTGAGAAACTTTAACCTTCCCCGTGATAACCGGCGGTTCTGGTATCAAGTCCTCGATTGATATACGGCGGGATCGATCAAAGATCAGGTATCGAAATTCGGGTCTGATTTATTGCCTGGTTATAGGCAAGCACGTGTTTCAACAAAATTGTCATTATCGTACACGTAACGTGGTTCTGGGCTCTTATGACGTTGTAATTTATCAGCATGCCGGAAGACTATCAATCATAAATAATTAGATTCGGAGTTTCCTCGAAGGTCGCCGTGACCGATTTCTTCTGTGATATAAATTCTCCAACGTCTCGTTAAATATCGTTACGTCTGTGGTAAAATTTTTCCCGACGATGCTACACCGCAGCCAGCGTTCGACGTTGAAAATCGTCGGGAGTTCGCCGCGTCAGACATTAAGAAAACTTATAATTAGCGGTGAGTTAGTCAATTAAACAGGTAATACCTTTTATGATTACGTATTATAACTCACGAAAATTCGTTCATCCGATAAGAATGAGTTAAGAAGCGTGTAAGGATGAAATTAGCCCACCTCCGCGAAAGGTCGCCGCGTCTGTAGAGCGTCTCATCAATTTTTTCGATTCCCTAATTTGATAAAACATTCGAACGACTGTCCCGCCAATCAAGGTGAGATTAAATACGTGCTCGCGCAGTAAAACGAGTGAGTAAGTAAAAGTAAATTGTTTCAGCACTCGGAGGGCCGTGAAAGTTTACTTCTCTGATCACCTTCTTAACAGCTGCATCGCGATATTTCAACACCAGTTGGAACTTACACAAATGTATCTAATTTTAAGTGTACAGATTCGTCGATATTCGGACATCCGAAGGACAGTATTTTCACTTTTGACTTTAGCATTAAAAAAACGAAATTTATCTCCCATTTATATCGATTCGCGTCACCGACATTAATGCTTTTATGAACGTTAGTAGACCGAAAGTTTTCATCATCCCCTCGATATTCTTACGAGGGGAATAATCGTATTTCGCGTTATGCTAGAGCAACTAAAAATTAGATATGAATCACGCGTGAGACGTGTTATATATTGCGAAGGTGCACGCGCGGAGGAATTTTCGTGAGAGAAAAATATGCATATTACTTGTTATATTACTACTATTACGTGTATAGCTACGCGGGTCCAATTTGCATTTTTAACGACAATTCAGGGTTCGTATTATTTTCATTTCTTTCTTCCTCTCCGCCTTAGCGGCTCTAATTTGCCGGACTAAATACGTCCTCGCTAATTCAGCATTTACGAACCTTTTTTCCGCATCGCCGGCAGGTGATTAAGGAGCTGATTAGCACGCATAACGCCGTATCCCGATAGAGCATTAAAATTGAATTAGGAAGTCCGAAGCTCGGGGACCAAGTATTGGGCCCGAGAAGCGACGACATTTTGCTCTTCGGTCCCTCGGGAGTCTAGAAATCTAGGAATTCCCTTTGCGATTCGAGACGGCGATGAATTTTGTATGCTAGGAACCGCAAGACGTGTCTAGCCGCCTTGCTACGTGTTGCCTAGGCCATTGTCGACCTCCTCGTTTTCCCCGAAGACTCGTAGACTGGCAACGAGGGGGAAAATTTTAACTCAGAAATTCACTGTGCGTATGAGAAGTGATTAGTGCTTCTGCAGGCGAAACAGCTCGCGGTTTTTCAACATTTCAGGGGGTGAAGAACGCGGCCTTAACGATTGTATAAATCTTCAAGGCTGGCTGTTGGTTGGCTCGAAAACTCGATCATATTTAGGTCGACGATGCGTGGCAGTAAAGCTGACGACTGTACCGGGCATGGATATAGATCCGAGAATTTTTCGATTTTCACCAAGTAAATTAACGTCCGATCATCGTGGGAATTTGAAATAGCTTACAGAGCGGGTAAATATTTTAGGCGAGCATCCGACGTGGGATTTATAAAGTAGATTTGCGGATTTCCGAAGCGTCTGCTGTAAGCCGAACGGTCCATTCCGGAAGTCAGTTGTGTGTATACATATTTCGTTCAAAGTGGTTGCTACTTAAATAAGCTCGGCAACGTGAAGCCGGGCGAAATAGATCATCGCGATAAATTTCAACAGATCTCAATCTTGCCGTAGTAGATAAGATACTCGACGCCTGAGAAGAGCTCGGGGAAATTAACCGCGTATTAACTCTCTTTCGATTTTCAATAGCAAATAAACGTGGCTTCTTCGGCGAAGTGAATCTCTATGTTGTATGCATGTTTTGCAATTCCACTTCGCATTTCGTTTCGCAATCACGCAGCAGTGAAAGCGATCGATTCTCTTTTCTTACCCGGTTTCAAAGAGATTCCTGCAGACTTCTCCGAAGGCTCAAGGCTCAACGCTTCATCATCGGCATCTTAGAGTTTATTTTTCAGACAAGATGGTTGAAATTTTGAGAACAGTGGATTTCGAGAATGGGGACTACGCATATGCCAGTCGTATTTTGGGCTGCACCTAATTAGCTTGATAAAGATGCAGGTAGACACGCGAAATGGTTTCGGCTACGTCTTTACTCTAAGATGGAAATTAGAACCTCACTGAAATCTGATATCTAACATTGACGTCTAAGTCGGTTCTAGAAACAGGAGAAAGGCAGATTTCAAGCACGTCTACTAAACTTTGACTTGATAACACAGCTCTTAGCCTCGAGACGGTATTCTCGTTATTTGTATTTTTTTCTTCTTCAAGCTTCGCATGAATTATTATGCAACGTAAAGTCCTAACAATATGTCCTCCGTTTGCGGTTTCGTAACCTGTGATTGCAGAATCCGCTGCATCGATTCTCACCGTTACGTAATTCGTGGGGTAAATCGTGATGGAACTTTTGTGAAACGGAGTGATTTTGAGGAAGCTCGTAGGATACGCAATCAAAACGAGCTATCATGCGTGAAAATGAGGACGGTGATCGTTAAAGCGAATGTATCGCGTACTAGTTCGGCCGTTGTGCGAAGCATCTGTGCTTCTACGTAGATACGTGGAACTGGAAAATTTCTTCGCAATATCTCAGGGTGGAAATCTCGTTATCGGATGTCTGCTGCTTCGGGGTCGATTACACGCGGAAACGGATGAACGCGTCACCGTATTAGATTGACAACGAGTTGAAGAGGATATACGTATCGTCTAACCCTCGTTAGTCTCAATCTAGTCCCCGAAATTTGTCTGCAATGCAAATTTGCTAACCGCTGATTCCGCGGTTTGAATACACCGCGATTCAATATCTAGGTTCCTCTCTAAGGCGCCCGATCAGCATCGACGCGTTCAATCGTTTCATAGGAAATACAAAGCGAGCGAGAAGCCTCGTCGGTTCGTTTCGAAGTATTTCCGTCGCGTGACCGAGATAAACGCACCTCACGGACGATATGGAGAGAAAAATATTTCTCAGCTTTTATAAAAAGGAATTCGGTTCCCGCCCGCAGAGAATTTACTCCCATATTTTGGTCTGAAGGAGGGTCGTGCACGTGGATTCTAATCCGGCGACAAGGAAGGGGGGCCGGAGAGATGATAAGATCGACGATAAAGTGAGCGGTGGGAAATACAGTTCACGGATGGAAAAAGAGATCGAATTCTGGTAGGATCCCGTCATCCGCCCCGTGCTTACACCTCGGATAAGTCGATCGAGATTCATTCAGGGTCGGTGTTTGGGGAGGAGGTCGCAGGCTCTTCGCCGAGTCACAAGTCGACCATCTGATAGACCCTTTCATCACGTGCCAGAAATTTGGCACGCGGAAAATTAACCTCCGGTTTCTTCGACCCGATACTGTCTCCAGACGACAATGAGAATGAGATTCCGAGGGAAGATCAACCGGGTACGAAAATTGAATTCACAATACGGGAAATACGATTTAAGTCTTTGGACTTTCCGACTGCCGAAACTCGGTTTAATTATGAAAACCGAGTTTATCGCAGATCCGATGCTAAATGAGGACCATCTTCTGAGGGAGAGATTGTGTGCTGCGATTTCTTTGAAAGAATATTGGCCGAATGCCACGTGAAAGCTTATTGACAAGCACAACTTCTGTCACAGTTGGAACTGTACCTACACATGTAATATTCTAGCCCTCTGAGGCCCGAAGAGACGCGTCGTTTTTTACAACCAGTCCAATGATTGGCGGTACAGTTTGAGATAGGATAAAAAATATACGCTCTTGCGATGCATCCACGACGATTGAATCGTTCGAATGAAAATCTCGGCTTGCGAATAATTGAATAATTTTATTGTTATTACACTAATTTTTTTCTGCGGGGATTTACTCAGGGAAACATGAACAGTATGGGTATGGATTGTTTTTTATAATATCGAGCTGTGCTTTGGGCCGCGTCGATTGGAAAAGTATTTTTATCGTACTACAAACAATGAAAGCGACGACAACCGCGTTGGGCAGTTGTGTAGAAATGAAATACGCCTATGCGTTTGAAACGAGTCACTCGAAATTGGATGGTAGCGTGACGGAAGGTAGATAACGGCGAGCCTCGCTGTATTCCGTTCGCTCCGCGGCGCTTTTTTTCACCTGATACCTACGAATAAAGGTTCATTGCCCATCGTGTCTGCGAGCAGTTAGAGTGCCTGCCGGTTTCACCGATCGGAAACGAATCGACCCGTCGATCAGGTTTCGCTTATTTTTTCTCCGCTGGTGTTTTCTCAAGTTATTCGCAACCGCGATCGCTTTGCCGAACTTTGGCGTCATTCTTCGCGTGCGGGCGAAGAGAGTCATTCTCGTACTCACTCCCTTTTTACTACGAACCAACCGTTGCGGATATCGGTTTTCGGCATGCGAAGAATAGGCGCAGATTTTCAATTCGATATGTGTATATATATACAGGGTGTCTGATAAATTCAGGACCACAAATTCCCTGAGGATCCAGGTTTTTTCAAGCAATTTTTTTATTTTTACAGATGCATCGGAGAGATTAAACATCGCTAGTCGGCATGATGAAAAAAAAAACTTTGCTTGTTGGATAAATGCGTTGGATAAAATTCTTTATTCTTCGATGGTTAAAAAAGACAGTATCTATTCGTAACCTTCCTATCTACTTTGTCGATGGTTATTTTTATTATTAAAAAAATAATCCTTGAATTACTCCGAAATTCCGCGAGAATTACAGGATATTCTAGGAGAAAAAATAGATCCCTGAGAATTCAAGGGGTTCCAAGTTTTTCTAGGTAATAGACACCCTGATACAGTAAATTGTTCAGCCATGGCTTGTGATATTTTGGTACAGTTAACGGCGGTAACGAATTAGCCGTGATAAAAGCGATTAATTGAAAAATTGGTTTATTCTTCGGTGAGATAATGAATTAAACCGTGAGTTGAAAGGGTGGAGTTTGAGTGGAATATTTAATCGGATATTACATATTCAAGGCATGCCAAAGGCACGTCGAAAAAACGCGTACGAGGCGACATGTAATCGCGGTGAAAACGGATGATGAAAATTGGATTTTTTTTTTAAATTGTCACTCGTTGTTGCTTGATGAAATGATACCAGATATTTTTATTAATTTTTTTTTTTTTTTCGTATATTTGGAGAAAAAGAAAAATAACGGAACGCGTGAAAAACAACGAATGGTGGAGCTCTGTGTGCAACTAATGGTATAAAACAACGAATCATCCAGCTGACCTAGTTGTGATTTATGTGCGACACCGCGTTCTGAAGTGCACGATTATTTTTACAAGGGTTCTGTGCGGCTGGTTCTGAATATAATATGCTGCATTAGGAGGCTTATTCAGTACCTCCAGTACTCCTACTTTTGAACGTTCTATTTGAAAGAGCCTTGTTAAAATTAACCGAAATATTTTTCAGTCGCGGTATATCAAACTGTTTCGGCAACGTAGCGATGGAACAGTTCCAGTCAAAGTATCGTATCGCGCTAATTCCAGTCTCATTTCACTCGCAATGTAAAATCCTCTTCACGCCTTGAAACAGATCAGCTTTGTATTTCACGTATTGTCTACTGTCTCAAAATCATATTTGAGTATCATCCGTGTATTCCCTCGTCTTTGTAAACCTCAGTTGTCGTTTTGTTCTCTTTCGATGCAGATCGTATCGCTTCGTATCATTCGGAAGTAAAATATTTCTTATTGTTGTTTCATCGTCATCTAGTTAAATCATCATCCCGCTTCCTCGCTGTACTCATTTCTCACCGATCCGCGGATCCCACGTCAATAATCCAGATCTAGCCCTACCTCTCCAAACACAAACGAATATAATTAGTTTTAGTATCTAGCGGGCATCGTCTGCGCAACAACATGCAAATTGTTATCGCGTATGTGGACACTCGTGATTTAGTTTGCTATATGGTTATTTTGTGGATCTAACAGGGAACCTGAAAGTTTCCCATGAAACCCTTTTAACCCCTAAGGGTTAATTGCCTTCGACGATGTAGTCCTGGGCGTCATAGAGATGAATTTGCATAAAACCGCGTCCAGACCACGAATGTACCGATCTATTAACGCCGATAATTTTCTTGGGTTGCATTTAAATTCGATCCGACTAACCGACCGCAGACCCTTGCAGGACGAGTGCCTGAGATCAGTTGAAGCTCGTTACGCGCGGATTAGAAGGATCGAAAGACGATGGCCAATCGAATTGACATTCTCCAAGTCTCGTACGAAATTAATTGCGGTCGAGCGTTGATTCTACAGTCGATTAAACCTGTCTCCCTCTCCAGCCCCTCTCTTTCTCTCTCTCTCTCTCTCTCCGAAACGTCCCGTGTATCTATCTATTTATTTATTTATCTTTCTATCTATCCATCTATCTATAACCATCTGTCTATCATGAGCGGATGGACACGTTTTGCTAATTTGAACAAGGCTTACCCTGATCCGGATATGGATACGGATATGTCTAATTCAAACAATACCTACCGTATCGAAAGACGTATAAAGTAGAATAAAAAATTACCTCGACAGCAGACGTTCGATCTGGCGGAGATTAACCGATCGAGTAAAAGCGGATCTGAAAATTTTTGCATAACATCCAGTGAATTTGTCTTTGAATTTGCGGTGAAAAAAATCGAGCCGCAGAATGGTATTTTATTTTCTATTATTATCACGGTCCGAGGGGTTTTCTTTTTTAAATTGAAATTCGTCATTGGATGTACAAACAACTTCACCGACGATCAACGAAATTCAATATGCCTAATCAATTATCATTATTCGTATCTTTTACCGTAACCTCGCCCAGCTTTTAGCTAAAAAGCTTCACCGTGAACTCTTTATTCCATTCGCGAAGTTGAACGGGAATTTCGTTTCAAGGCTCCTCGATGATTTTGTTGGTATGACATATTTTCGGCTTGAAAAAGTGTCTAGCTTTCTCTGGAGAGCATAAATCCACCGCCTAGACTAGCTCCGGCAATTTTTCTTTAAAATCCACCCGCGAGAGTGAGAAAACTGTACAAAACCCGAGAAACACAACATCGCCAAGGGGAAAGATTTTGCGCGGTATCTTGTTTCCTATTATATTATACGTATCATTTTCATTCTTAGCACGTAATTTATTGTCCACGAAACAAGAATGCTGATGTGATTTCACGCACGGGAAACGGGCCTTTTCGACCACACAGTGAATTGTTATGAAAGAAAATGACGAAAGCCAGCGATGAGGTGGAGAAAAAAAGCGGGCTAGTTTGTCCCTTGGCTTTTTTCCCCCCTCATTGACTTGGGACTCGCGAGAAGAATAATATCCTCTCATTTCGACATAGATACACACTTATAGAGATGAATCGCCTATATATTATGCAGGAGAATAATAGAGCGGAAATTGTAGGCGCGAGGATCGGCGAGGATCGGTGGAACGCCAAACCAACTTCGGCGGTTGTGTAAGTGGCACTAATTGGAAGATTAGTATATTTACCGGAATCCACGAAACGGTCGCTTTCCACCACACCAACTGGGATAATGGAGTGCCGCAGAATCGGCGTGTTTGCTGTCACATTCAGAATCAACCCGTACAGCTTTCAGTCAATTACATGAGTAATGAACTCGCGCCCGCTGAATTTCCGAAAGGTGAAACGCGTTGATTGCTCACCTTTTCGACACGCATTTTTTTGAAGTAGAAGTTCCTGCACCGAGGCGGCGTTCAATTTTTTCCCCAGTCAATTCAAATTACGGAAAGTGACGCGTGCCTTCCTCTCCCGAAATGTCTACAGGTATTTTAAGAGAATAGAAAAAGAGGTAGGGGGAAAATTGATGCTTGAAAAATTGCAATCATTCGAATGGTGAAACGGGTCCGGGTAGAAGCGTCTGGTTCTGATGTATGAAAAACGTTGAAAACGCTCAGCATGGCGTAAAGTTTGGATGAAAAGCGATAAAAAGAAGCGATAAAACGCATTCGTTCAAGTAGCAGTCAAACCGACCCCGCGAGAACTGAAACATCGCACTTTTCACTCGGCTCTATTTTCCATCCCAGTT